>NC_048307.1:7766744-7805795 GCF_013100865.1 Trachemys scripta elegans | reverse complement strand
CCCCCCCCCCCCCCCCGCCCTTCTCCCCTTCCCGCCCCCCCCCCTCTCCCCTCCCCCCCCCCCCCGCACTCCAACCCCCTGCCCCGGCCCTGCATACAATTTCCCCACCCAGATGTGGCCCTCGGCCCAAAAAGTTTGCCCACCTCTGATCTAGTCTGATCTCCTGTACAGCACAGGCCAGAGAAGGTCCCCAATATAATTCCTAGAGCTTTTTAGAAAAACATCCAATCTGGATTTAAACATTGTCGGTGATGGAGAATCCACCACGACCCTTGGTAAGTTGTTCCGATGATTAACTAGCCTCCCTGTTAAAGATGTACAGCTTGTTTCCGGCCTGAATTTGTCTAGCTTCAACTTCCAGTGATTGGATCGTGTTACAGGTGAGATGAGAATGAAGGCATGGCAGGTGGTTGGGTTAAAAAAAAAAAAAATCACCCTTTTCAAATCCTTTTTTTAATGGAAGAAACAGGGAGAGACTGTTGCAGGGCTACAGAATGGAGGCACTTACAAAATCATGTACGCCTAGCTCAGCAGTTACTGCTCTCTGTATAGAGAAGGTCTGAAAAGGACCAGTGTCACACCCCCTGGTGCGGCTGAATGGGCTGATGCTACAGCTGCTGTTCTGGGAGAGGAGAGTGGTTTGACGTGGGGTACGATTCTTGCCAAATATCCACATTCTGCTGTGATAAGAGGAAGATTTTCCTTCTCTGTCTTGTTACTGTCCATCTATCTTGGGTGCTTGACATGGCCCCGTTACTGCAGTGTCTGAGCACTTCACAACCTTCAGTATATTTACTCACCCAACACCACTATGAGTCAGGGCAGTGCTGATATCCCCATTTCTCAGGTGGGCAGCTGATGCACAGAATAAGTGACTTGCTCGAGATCACACAGGAAATCTGTGGCAGAGCAAGGAATCAAACCTGGGTGTCTCAAGAGCCACGCTAGTGTCTGACCACTGGATAATCCTTCCTCTCTGCTACTAATGCACACTTCCAATGGGTGGAGAATGGAATTTAAAACTCTAGCTTCCATTTTGCCACTTTGTTCTTCCTGTCCGAGCTGGGAGAAATTCAAAAAGTGAAATTGAGCGGCCCACTTTCCACCTTTGCCTTGTAGCAGTATTGGACTGCTACAGCACAATGTTTGGGTTGCAGAGACTTTTCCCTATTGATAACGTGCTCTGTGTGGTCACAGTGCTGGTCCGGAGGCAACAGGTGTAGAACAAATCAGAATCTCTGCCCCAAAGAGCATGCAGGTGGAAGAAGGCAACAGAATGGGGGGTGGGGGAGGACATGCAGTTCATAGGCTGGCTGCGGTCTAGAATAAGAACAGGTGGATCATCCGGAGATATCTCTGGGGGAGGCTGCCTGGCAGACAGAACCACCTCCCAGTTATTACTAAGTGGAAGGAGTGGCAAGAAGGAGAATTACGAGAGTTGAGGGCGTGGGAGGAGATTGGGAAAGAAGTGTAGGCTGGGGGTGTGGCGGTGCAGAGTTCTGGAAGTGAGGGTGCACGTTTCGTACCTGCTGTGCAAGGAGAGTGAGAGGACCTAAGAAGCCAGGAGACATGTTCGGAAGGAGAGGTGGTCTTGGTGCCAGAGCTTTGAAGGGGCTGCAGGAAGGGGCTGCAGGAATCCAGGTATGGCCCAGGCTTCTGCTGAGGGGAGGGGTGGGTTGTGAAGGAAGGAGCGCTGGGATTTGGTCAAAGCTTGGCTGGGGGGGGGGAGAAATTCTAGCACTTCGGTCGAGGTTTCCAAAGCGCTTTCCAGAGCTGGGTACATGCCCCACTTCATGAATAGGGAAAGTGACGCGCAGAGGAGAAATGATTTAGGAAAGGTCTCATCCTGGGGCGAGGGTGTCGTCTTATTGGCACGGCACTAGTGCCCCACTGTGCCAGGTGCTGTACAAACAAATGCAGAAGAAAACGATGTCCTTTTCCCTACTGCTGCAGTGCACTGCCTCTGTAAGGGGCAGTGGTCCTTGTAAGCTGGAGTCACAGGTAAAATCATCAGCTGTGACTAGGAAAGTGGGGAGGAAATTCAGGAGCTGTCTCGGATGATTAATTGAAGGCTGCACCTCAGTAGGAGAGTTCGGGAAGGCAGCGGGATGCTGCAGAGGAATGTTTTACATTCAGCCCTGAAACGAAACTGTGCATTTTTTTTTTAATTTAACGTATTTTGTTTTATTTAAAAAAAAAAACACCACCACCCAACCTCTTAAAGGGACTGTCACCTTATTTTTAGACAGTCATGAGATCTTGTTTTCCCTGTTGTTACAAGCAACGCCTGATATTTAACGTGCTGCTGAAGGAGATTGGAGAAGAGATTTTTATCTTTTTCAGTTCATAAGCAATTAAGAGGCGTCTTCATTTTGTCTCCAGTTTGCAAACTTTATGGACTTCATGCCTTTGGCAGCTGTAGGTGCACAGGCAATTTTTCCTGTCGTTTGTTTGGATTTTTCCAGAGGGGAATTTTTTTTTTTTTTTTTAAGTGTTGCAAAACCACAGAAACTGACAGGAATGGCCCATGGGAGTGTTAGGTCTGAAACAGTTTAGTCTAGATTTCACGTTGATGTCACTTGAAAAGGGTTTGAACAGATTCTTATATATATTTTGGGCCTAAGCTCCCTTCTGAAGGCCAGGAACAGTTGGGTCCCAGCAGGGTCCCCACGGACAGTTAGTACACGCCAGCAGGCTAATGCAGGGTAGATTTACACCCCATCTTGCTGCGAAGTAAATATTTGTGTAAACAAGATCACGTTTTCTGGATGGTGACAATGCCCTGGCACGTTGCTCGCCATGGTTCTGATGTCCACCATCTTCGTGTCCAGTAAGTAACTTGTGGTCTGGGAGTAGCATATTCAGCTGGTAGGAGAGAAAGTGGCAGAAGGATGATTTGGGGAGAATGTGTTTTGCAGTCTGACCATTTTGGCCATTCACTAGTGGGTGACTGGCCTTGTATGCTGGGGTTGCCTATGATATAAGAGGCCTGGACTCTGATCCAGGAGGACCTTTCCAGTCCTATGGTCCTAAAGGCAGTAGAACAAGGACTTCCCTTTGGCAGCATTTAGTTCCGCCATTAAAGAAGAAAATTCTGGGAGGGGAGCTGAGATTTTCTTCTACTGATTTCTGTGATGATGCAGGTAGTTTTTCCAGTTATTCTTTCTCCTCCTTTTGCTGTTATCAGCTAAATGAGCAGCTTCCCGGTGTGAAATGACTAGGAGTGGCCTAGTCTGTGCCAAGTTGCTGGATGCTGGAACTGACTGAGCAGAAGAGAGAGTTTGGGAACACTGTTCAGTATAGGACCTGGCCACACCGGTAAAGCTGCTGATGTTCTCTTCAGTAGAGCTGAAGAGATGGGCTTCTTTGACGAGTGTCTTGCATAAGAACTATGTCAGGAGAGGGACTTTATGTAGATTTCCTCTTTGTCCCGTTGATTAGCCGACTCCGGACCAAGGAGTGTGAATCGCAAAGCTGTTTCTGCCCTGGGCCTCCAGACAGCTGGGTTGAGGATGCAAAACTTTAACGGACGTGTCCAGTGTTCCTGACGTCCTGAGGACACGCTGGGTCCCACCCAGAATTCTCTAGTAACCATGGACTTGCCATATTGGAGGGAGTGGGTCTGTCTCCTTAAGACTCCAGCTGACTGGTTCTCTTCTGTTCCTTCGTAGGCAAAGCCCATCTATGGCGGTTGGCTGCTGCTGGCACCAGAAGGGACGGACTTTGACAACCCTGTGCACCGTTCCCGGGTAAGGAAAGCAAAATCTTTCTCCTTCTACTCTAGCTGTTGTGGCAGATGAAGCATGGGCGGGGGTGGAGGAGGGCGCATGGACTGGAAGTGCAGGGAGGCGTTCTGGGAGGTTTGTTGCTCCTTCATCGTCCCAAGCTCATCTCTCCCACATGTTCAGCAGTAATCCAGTCCCACTGCACGTGCCCCGGTTTGCTATGAGATGCGTTGGCTGATGCTTGGCGTCCCAGGAAATCAGGCAGAAGGGCAGCACCCCCTGTGCATGCTGTAGGTGGTAATGGAATAGTCTCCTGTAAGTGGGAGAGATCCAGCAGCGAATGGGTTAAGAGATACCTTTCCGATGGGAAAGTAAAGGCGGTTCTGCTGGTGGCCAGCAGAATGTGTGTAGCGGATGCTGGCTTTCCGTCCTCCTAGCTGCAGAGTTGTACCGAGAGCTCTAGGTACGGTCCTGAGATTGCTTCTCTAGGTAGGCGGTTGCTGTAGTTGCCAGTACGATGCTAGGGTCTTGTGCCTGAGCAGGGAAGTGCTGGGAGTGGGATGGGGGCCAAGGCCGTGTTTGTAACCTGAGCCATAATGATAAATTATTACTGAGTTGGGCTCAAGCCACAGAATCTGGATCCCAAGTTTGAAACCTCCCCCTGCAGCTTTGAGGGAGTTGGAGGGTTGCTAGGGACCCATCTCTAATGATCACGTATCCCTTATTCAGCGCTGTAAATCGTACGGGGCAGCGCAGTGCCAAGCAAGTAACTGGCACCGAGGGGATTACAGTCTACAGGCAGATGGCATAGATGTGGTGGCAAATGGCAGTGCAGAGCCATTAGATCGCCTAGGCTGCCTGCAAACACGTAGGGTCTTGGCAGGTGTTTGATGGAGTAGGTGGCTCATGCCTGTGTCTGCCTCACCGGCCTGGAGCAGTCTAGTGATGCCATTCAGAGGGTGGCAGGGCCAGGCTAATTGGGGCTGGTTAGGCACCCCACACGATGGTAAGAAAGAACCATCTTTGTGTTAACGAGACACAGCCCAAGTGAGATTCTCCAGCTCCCAGCTGTGTGAAGGCTGGGCATCTGGGGCGGGGACAGCCCCATGCCTCATCCCTGCTGGAGCGCAGGAGGTGTGAGTCTATAATTCCCCCCGGGAGGGTGAGGCTGCCTGAGATCCGCATGCTGAGAATAAGGGTGGGGTGGGGGAATCGTCCAGTTTCTGTGGAGCTTCTCTGGGCGCTAGGCACACTGGATTTTCCCCTCATGCTGCAGGCATGGGACATGCTTGAATAAATGCAGGGGAGGGGGCTGAAAGTCAGGTAGGCTGGGATAATGAACCCTAGACAGAGCGGAGGCTGGTGGTGGGTTTCCGGGGGGGAAGAGGAGCTCTGCTGGGGGAGAGAATTTGCACCAGGCTCTTGCTTCTCAGCCCAGTGACGGGATGGTCCAGCCTCTGCACTCCCCCTCTCTCTGTACGTCCGGCACCAGCACGTGCTCCTCTAATCTGTGCCACCTCGCCTTGGAGCAAATCCTTCTGAGCCACTTCCTGTGTTATCTGAGATGCAGCTGACATAACTCAGGATCTGGCTGCAAATAACCCAGCACTTCTTTGGATGCCCATGTAAGGAAGTCAGACAGTAAATCAGCTTTAGAAAACTCAGACTGGTGTGAGCGAGGGCCTCCCGCGGAGCCCTAGCAGGGTCACCCGAGGGGGAACATGCTTGCTAGAGCCGCCGCTATCCACCCCCCCCCATTAATGATACAGTGCCATCCCTGACAATGCCGAATGGTAACGCATGCCAAGGTGTGTTGGGCGGTGTTTGCATGGGCAAACGGCTCCCATGGCCTAGTGCGTATGCCACACATTGAGTGTGTCTGTTATAACATGGCCAGGTTTGGGCAGCCTGCTGCTCGAGCAGGGTTGGTTTCAGGGGAACCCGGCTCCAGGTGGCCAGCTAGATTGCCTTTGAAAACCAGGGCGGTGCTAGAGCCGTCCAAGTGCTCGGCCGGAGTACAGCGTTCCCTGGCATGCACGCTTCCCAAGGGGCCACCTTCCACTCCTTGGGAACCCCGTGCCGGTTGTGGTTCTGCAGCCCACCCACCACTGCGCTGGGTCCCTTCTGCTGCAGATTCATATACAGCAGGCAGCAGAGCATTCTGGGGGTGATGTGGACGCTGGCTTGTGTCGTGTGGCTGAGCTCTCCTTTTGCGGAAGGATCCAGCTCCTTTCTCGCCGTGGCCAGACCTAGGAGAGGAAGCTGACTCGATCCACAGCAGCGCTCTGGCCAGCGTGAGAGGGAAAGGAGCTCTGTTTACCAACCGCGGTGTCTTCTCTTCCAGAAATGGCAGCGCCGGTTCTTCATCCTCTACGAACATGGCCTGCTGCGCTACGCCCTGGATGAGATGGTAAGTGGCGCCTCCTGGAGGTGGACATTCCCCTGCTCCCTGTGTATTTCCCTGGTGTGCTGGCTGCCTCCTCGGTGCTGCTATGGGCCTAGCCGCTGAGATGGAGGGCTGGAGACGGGCCACAGCCTTCCCTGTGGCGGCTGGCGCATTGAGGACTGCGATCGCCGGGAGCAGCGTTGGATGCGGCTGGCATGAGGCCAGGCTTTGCCAGAACATTGCGGAGCTTGGCAAGCAGCCCTGTGCCACGCAGCCCGGGGGCCTGAGGAGCAGAGTGGCTGTGCTGGGCTTCGGTGGGGGTCTCTAGCGGCCTGTTCCCCGTGGCTCTGTGCTGGGAGACCCTGCCCCAGTGTGGATGGGGCTGGCCTTGGCGGAAACGGGGCAGGGCCTCCCTGTGTATTTCCCTGGTGTGCTGGCTGCCTCCTCGGTGCTGCTATGGGCCTAGCCGCTGAGATGGAGGGCTGGAGACGGGCCACAGCCTTCCCTGTGGCGGCTGGCGCATTGAGGACTGCGATCGCCGGGAGCAGCGTTGGATGCGGCTGGCATGAGGCCAGGCTTTGCCAGAACATTGCGGAGCTTGGCAAGCAGCCCTGTGCCACGCAGCCCGGGGGCCTGAGGAGCAGAGTGGCTGTGCTGGGCTTCGGTGGGGGTCTCTAGCGGCCTGTTCCCCGTGGCTCTGTGCTGGGAGACCCTGCCCCAGTGTGGATGGGGCTGGCCTTGGCGGAAACGGGGCAGGGCCTAAGCGCCGAGTCTAGCTTGGTCAGGGTGCGTCACAGGCAGTGTCTGGGCTGACCCTAGAAAAGCCATTGCTACCGACCCACAGGTCCCTTACGGGGTAAGGAGGAGGGGCTGGCTCAAATGGGAGCTCTGTGTGTGGAGGGAAAGCGTGGGAGGAGGCGGGTTGTGTACCTCAGGCTCTCAAGAGGCAGTGGGAAATGGATGGCGTGCCCAGCCCCTGCCATGATCCCAAGTGCCTGCTCTCCGGCTGGAGGGAGGGGAATGGGAGCGCCCCAGGAGGCCTGGACTGAGGCAGTGTGGCCCTGTTCCAGGGATCCTTCCTGTTCCTAGAGTCTCTTGGTTTCCTTGCTGGGTGTTTTTGGTTGTTGGAGGATTGTGGCTGCGTAGGCTCAGACCCTTCTGTAACAGTGCCCAGAAAAAGTAGGTCAGCTGGGATGTTTGCCTGCTTCTCTCTCCTTCTCGGGGACCTGGATTCCTGTGATCTGGGCGGCAGGGCTCCGTTCTATGCGAAAACCCTCTCCCCTCTCTCCTGTGCGAGCGGAGCTGCAGATCTGGGTCGTTTGGCCGGCTCCAGCGTGATTGGCTGGGGCTGCGGCTTTTATCCTCCAGAGTTCAACAAGCCCGTGGGTTGTATGTCTCCCTGTGCTGGGCTTAGCGCTTTCCTGTTCCAAGGGGGAGGTGTGCTGGGGTGTGTTTGTGCATGTGATGGGCTGCGCAAAGACATGCATGTTGGGGCGGTGTGTGCAAGTACATGCATGTCGTGGGGCAGGGGCCGGATCTGGGGGAGTGTGTGAGAGGCTCAGTCACACTGTAGGTGTCTGGGGCGGAGGGCACCTTTTAGCTTCCCAGCTCTCCCCTGCCCCGGGGCAGAGTGGGCTGGGTGACGTGCTGTTACACAATGGCTGGTACCCAGAGGGAGCCAGAGGTGGTGGATCCGTGCTCTGAGCCTGACTGTGCCCCACTTGCTGTCTGCAAATGGGGCTCTCTCCTGAGCCTGAATTGCTGTTCAGTGGTAGCTCCCAGCCGGTGCAATAGCTCACAACCCTGCCTTTCTGGGGAACGGTCCTTGCATTCCACACTCCCTGCAGACCCTTCACCTCCACCCCATGGGGCGCTTCCCTGCCAACCCCCCTCATTCCATGTAGGGACATCCCGGGGGCAATTATTTGCAAGAATTTGGGCCTGCATGTGAAAACAAAGGACACAATTTCCAAAGTGTGTGTGTGTCTCTCTTTCTTTTCTCTTCTGGGGGTTGATCCAAGTCCCCTAAATAATTTACACTGCTCAGGCAGGAGCAGCAGAGCCTTACAATACAC
The DNA here is from genome assembly GCF_013100865.1 of Trachemys scripta elegans. Taxonomy (NCBI): domain Eukaryota; kingdom Metazoa; phylum Chordata; order Testudines; family Emydidae; genus Trachemys; species Trachemys scripta. The sequence continues at coordinate 7,797,609 of NC_048307.1, read as the reverse complement.
TTGTAGTATCTCAGCAACCTGGCTCCTCGCTGGGGTAATATGTCAGGGGGGATACAAAAGGAAGGCTGTGCTCTGCTGGCTTATAGAGAAGAGAGCCAAATCCTAGGAAGACCCAGGGCCAAGGAGGGAGGATTAGTGGGATGCTGGGAAACTCTCTGCTTGCTTAGTGGCTCCGCTGGCCTATTCAGAAGGCCTTTAAAAGCTGTATCAAAGCCGGTTTATTTTCATAGGCCCTGTATAGTTGTGATCCCAGTGGTCAATGGGCCGGCAATGCTGGGTCGCAGCATGACCCAGTGGCTATGGCACAAGGTGTGTAGTCTCTCAATTTCTTGGTGTTGCTGGTGTCTCGAGAGCTCGTGTAGGGCTGAGGGTGGCACGTGCTGGTTTCCTGGGAGCAAGATGCAGCTCCACGCTCTCTGGGATGCGTAGGACAAGTCCACGTAACCGAGGCTTTGTCGTTATTCGGGCTTCAGCCCCCAGTGTTAGCTGTGCTGGTGCAAACACTGTTTACACGGTAACTTGCACAAGTGCAGCCTACTCCAATTTGTACCAGTGCATGTCCTGGTTTACACGGTGCCGCGCATGTTCGCTCTGTTGCAGCTAGCTTAAGTCCTGAGTAGCTGAGGCCTGACCGAGGCTCCTGAGCTGTGTGGAAGGGACTGGCCACTCTAGCCTCCCCCGTGAGGTTTAACATGCTTGGCCTGAGATGACTGGCGTTCCCATCACATTGCTGTGTTAGTGGCTGTAGCCAAAGAGGAACCTGCTTAGTCATGGGAGTTGGTTGCAACCTCAGTGCAGCCCTTTTTGCCAAGAGCGTGGGAAACTGAGGCACAGAGGGGTGGCGTGACCAGCTCAGAAGTCACCCAGCCAGTCAGGAACAGAACTGCTGACTCCCAGCTCTGTGCCCTGTCCTGGCCCATGCTGCCAGGAGGATGGTAGGCCTGAACTCCTCCATTCAGGTGCCGAAGGGAATTGGGTATGCAATTGCTGGCTGGAAGTGCAAATGGCCCAGGACGCTCTGTGCTGCAGGGGAACGGTGCTTGATAAAATATGAAGGGCAAAGAGGTCAAACCACAATTCCCCAGGCACCTCCTGGGCTGGCAGGGCTTAAAGGGAAAAGACGGAAAAACAAACAAGTAGAAAGCGAGGGAAATGCATGTGAATGTGTGTAATAGAAGTCTGGGTCTATGCGTAAGCTGGATCCCTCTGCGCAGACCCAAGACCGCTTCCCACATGTAAGTGTCTTTATTCCTCCAGGCTCTCAGCTGCCACGCAGTGGGGAGAAGGGGAGCCCTACGGTGGGGGGGTCCTTGATGGGAGACCTTGACTCTGAGTGAAGAGGGTGTCTTGCCCCACATCTGGGGTGTGATGTTCCAAACCCGCTGAGGTCAGCAGATGGAGGCAGTCGTCTCTCTTCCCCCTTGCCCAGGCTGGTTCAAAGCCCTCCTTCCTGCTTGCTCTGACACGTTCTACAAAAATACCCCCCAGCCTTTCCCGAAGAGTAATCCCTCTGCGCCCTGGCTGGCATTCAGACCGATTTAAAGGTATCGCTGCTCCAATGCAAGAGTCTGTGGGTGGCTGCCCGGTGATTGCCAGCCCGCCTGGTCTGAGTGTGACCGCTGGACACAGCTATGGGACAACTGCTGCTCTGCTGGGATCTCCTGCCCTGGGTGAACAAACATGGGCAGACCTCTTGGCCTGCTGCACAGCGCCCCCTCCAGTTAATGGGAGTCCCTGCATGCACTGGCCAGGTGGGAGTTCCGGGGAGTGAGAAGGTGGTTTGGGGCTTGACTCGCAGCCTGGCTGGTGGATATTTTGCAGAGATTGCAGAGCAGAGGGACGTTCTGTCTCAGGACAAAGCCATGGCCAAGAGGAGACAAAGGGGTTATTTATCTGGTACGTCAAGGACTGAAGGCAGGGAGGAGATGTGGAAGAGGAGGATTTTCTTTCTCCCTGTGCAGAGTATGGGAAAACCTCATGCCGAGTATCCTCTGCTTGACCCTGGGGGAGTTGTTTGCAGAACGGCCAGTCCCTGAACCTTTGGGATCCAATGCCAGATCTGTTAGCACATGGACTCCGAGGAACAAGGGGACCTTGCCTCCCCTCCCCTCCCTTCTCACTCCAGTCGCACCAGCGCCAAAGTGAGCGTGTTCTGAGCTGGCCCGTCCTGGAAGCTACGGGGGTTCATGTAACTCTGGAGCCCTCGTTCCAGAGGCGGATTTATCCTCGGTGGAGCAGAGCTGGGTTATCTAGGAGTCAGAATGTGCCGAGCTGCTCTTGGTCTGGGTTTTGTCTTTCTTGCGGGCTGGGAGGCGTGCTTACAGTGGGCTCGGATCATTCCGGCAAGGATTTTCTGCGGGTCGCTCTGGGTAAATCCCGTGCATCGCAGTGGAAGTTCCCATGGAGTCCCCTGCCCTGTGTAACTCCTTCTTGCAGGATATTGCCAGAAAAGGCCCTTTGCTTGGTTGTTAGGACAGTAGCTTTATGGGGGGCGCACCGAACCCCCTGGGGTCAGACATATGGGACTCCGCCTGAAGCGTTAGTCCTTGGAGACCTCTGGCTAAACCACAGGCCGGAGCTTCCAGCTCCTTGCACTCAAGAGAGACAGATTGCACACGGGTTCCTTATTTTATTCCTTGCTGCTTTTGACAGTCACTTGTTTGGCTGGGTCTCGTATGCTGGGCTGTTTCCCCTTCCTTTATACCATAAGGCCACCAGCTCACACCTATCAGTAAAAACCGTGGCGAGGAAAATAATCTCTCCTGGCCTATGCAAGCTCTCTTGGTGTTTGAGCCAGGATCCCAGGCTCACCTGGGTGAATTCTGTCTTTCAAGGAACAAGGAAAATCTGGTGTGAGCTGAAGAGCGACTCTGCAAATGGGAAATGAAGTACCAGGGCTTAAGGCCCCGATTCAGCAAAGTACATAAGCAGGTGCTTTACTGTAAGTGCTCTGCTGAATCAGGGCCTGAACTGGTACGTCTAACGTACCTCTGGCTTTATTGATGCTCTGTGAGGGTTGGCTGGAGTTGGGGGGGAGGGCAAAGGGGAGAAGGCGAACAGAGAGTGGGGTCCCCAAGGAGTGCGGGTCTATCGGTTTGCGGTGGTTCTTTGGTAAGTTTAGTGTAGTCTTGGGTGATTCCCAGACTACATCACCAGCTGGGTCCTGGAGTTCCTCTGCCCGGGGAGCTGCGAACTTCGCTTGGATTTTGGATACCAGCCCCCCACCCGTGTGCAGTGAGACTGGCACGAGTGTGAGGAGAAGGCAGAATGAGCTTCCTTCATTAGTCAGGAGGGTTTTTTCTTCCTTGTTCCCCAAGGCTCGGCCAAGGCCCATCTTCTCCCTGGCTGCAGGAACCTCAGTCGGCAACCGTGGTTGGAGCTTCCAAGCTTCTGTCTCCAGCAGCCGGGCTTGGAACGGGCCCAAGCGGGAAACAAGGGCAACACAAAAGTGCTGTCTTTCATCCAGCAGAATTTGGCACAGCTCAGGGGAGCATAGGGGTTGGAAGCAGGGCCAGAATCTTAAAGGATCAGGAGTTGCTTATAAAAAACAAACAAACCAAGCCCACCAAAAGATGAGGTCCCTGCTCACCACCCCCCTCAAACAGAGTAAATGATCGAAGCTGCATCGAGGTTTCCAGATGTAGCTTGTTTATAGCAGGATTGCAGTTGCGCTGAGCCAGACCTTCTTGTTGCAGGGCTGAGGCAGGGAGGATGGGGGGAGGGGTTGTTCTCTTTAGGTGCTTGAGAAAGCAGAGGTTGTGCTACTCTTAGTCTCAAGGCAGATGCTCCAGGGGCAGTTGAGACTCCTGTTCTCCGCCTGGCGCCATCCCCCCCATTGCAGAAGTCATTTAGATTCATTGATTTAGATTCGTCCATGGCCTGTGCAGATCCCCTCCTCTGAAGCCTTTCCATGGGCCGAGTGCATGTGTGTGTGGGGGGGTTGGGTCCTTCCAACACCCCTCGTTTCCCCTTCCTCCCCACAAAGTGCACCCTGTAGTTAACACACCGGTGACCTGTGTACACAGGACTGGTCTGCAGCACCTCAGGCTGTTGGCTGGGGTGATACCCTGGCGACTGTTTGCATCATCTTGGCTGCAGGCTCCCCTGTGCATGGAGGTGGGCTAGCGTTATCAGACCTGCTCCCACTTGCCTGTTAAGCAGGACCCTTTGACTAACCTCAGGCACCGGATTCCCTGGATTATGGAGGGATCTGGTGTGAGCCTGGGAACCCAGAGGTGCTAGCCCAGCCATGGGAGCGACCTGCTTTGGGAGGAAGCTGGTGCAATGTGGCCTCCAACCTCGCCATTAAAGTATTCAGCAAATTAAGGAGCTGCCGGCTAGAGAGGCTCCCAGAGGAAGGGAAAAGAACCCGAAAAGTGGGCGGCTCATTGGCAAAGGGAAGCGGATGCTTGCGGGTGATGCTGTGGCATTGCTGCCCTGGATTGTGACGTGTTCTGAGGTGCTTTGTCTCTCCTCTGCGGCGGTGACCTGGGACGCGGCTTTGTGGAAGGGGTCAGCTTTGCACACAGGCTCTGTAGAGAGAAAGATGGCCCTCCCTGGGCCTCCACCTGGCCCCTCCTTTGTTTGTGAGGCCCTGGGCCCTGTTACGCTAGGCGCTGTACAAATCCTGAACAAAATGATAGTCTCTGCCCCTAAGGGGCTTACAATCGAAGTATGAGATAAGAGACAACAGATGGATACAGACAGGCTCAAGGAAACAACGAGACTGTTGGTTAGTGCGATAGTCTCTCCTCTCAGCACACCAGCTGCCTCGCCATTGTCAAGTTTTTGTAGGCCTCCTGGCAAAGGGGAGTTTTCAGGAGGGATTTGTACGTGGATAATGGAGGTAGCTTGCTCATGCCACTATGTGTCTGACACCGCCAGGCCCTCCGCGAAGGGCCTAATCTGCCCCACTTTGCCCCTCCTATGTTTTTATTGTCCCTTGGGGGCTTCCTTAGCTGGACTGGCAGTGAGGGGCTCCCAAGGAACGCAGCAGCTGTGGTATGAGTGGAGCCCACTAGCAGCTGGACTGAGACCTCCCAAGCAGTTGCAGGAATGTATTGAGTTGTGCTAACTTGAACCTGCTAGACATTAATTTTGTGGCTTTGGCAATTTCTGCTCTTATTAGAAGTGTGGTGGGGCGTGTGTGTGTGTGTGGTTGGCAGTGCGAGAGAAGCTGTTACTTACAGAAGGTGACGGCTGACCTAACGCTTGGTTTGGGGGAAAGAAGTCTGGATGGCTTTGTTTTGGATCACTTGCTTTTTGTTCTTAGGGAGCTGGGTTATTTATCCAACCTCTTGACAGAGGAGCTTTTTGCAAAGTACACGTCCTAGTGACCTTCCTGCAGCAAAGGGCACATCTGTTTCGGAGCTAGGGTCAGCACTTAGTGAGACATTAGCCTGTATTCGGAATGGGGTGCGGGGCTGTGGCTGACTATGATCTTTGTTTTGGGGGATGGAGGTGCAAAGGGTATGGGGGGTGGAGAGCAGGTAATGTACATGCCAGGATGTCAGCTATGGTTCTCCCACAGTTCTCATGATTCATTAGTCTGGGCTGCTTGTTGAAAATGGTGGTGGTTCAACTGGCAACTATCTTAGGAATCTTCTCTTTTTAATCCACTGTGTAGAGACCGAAATACCATACGACTGCTGTCTGCAGGACAGGGTGTGTGTGTTGGGATGGGAAGGCACTGCTTTTAGAAATGGCGTTGTCTCGAGAGTACGCTCTTTGGCACTGAAGCTCTGACAACTGGTCTAGCTAGGAGGCAAAACAAGTGCAAATTCTCTGCCTTGCAGCAGCAGCTGAATGTGGACAAGTTGTAATTGGAGTTGATTGAAGAGAAGAATGTCTGATCCTCCTGGGGGTGGCTGGCTGGCCCCCAATTCTTTCTCTTGTGAGCTCCCAACAGGGAATGGCGTTGCAGTGGGACAGTGTGTGCTTGGCCTCTGCTCTCCTGCAGAACTGGGTTCTGCGCTGGAATCACAAAACGAAAATTGAGCCCTAGTGGCCGTCTGGCCTCCTCATAACACTCACCACTGACTTCAGCATTGGTCGGCAGTGTCTGTTCAGGACGAGAATAGCACAGGGCTTACAGGTCAGGGTTGAAAGGGCATTGACTTGGTTGCATGAGGGAAGCTAGTGTGGTGCCTGACCTTGCTGAGTCCCACTTTGGCTGGTACTGTTGCCTGTTCTTCACATCCATCCTGGGCACAACCAAAAATGAAGGCATGGCTGTTCCCCTGTTTAATGAGTGGGATTGGAGATGGGGTGACCTGGGCTAGTGTAAGTTGGTTCTGTCCCAGAAACATAGTCGTGCTCCGTTTTGCATTGGTTTTGTAACACAGTCCGGTGACCACCCAGTGGCTGATCTGTGGCCATCAAAATCCTTCCTTCTGGTGACCCAGGTGCCCAGAAACAAAAGGTGTGTTTTGAGATGAGACCAGTTTGGTGCTTCACCTTTATCAAAGGGAGAATATAACTGTCTGGGTTGTAGCAAGGCTTATAGATTCCAAGGCTAGAAGAGACGATTGTGATCGTCTAGTCCAGAGGTTCCCAAACTTATTTGGCCTACCGCCCCCTTTTCAGAAAAAAAATTACTCAGCACCCCCCTTTTCAGAAAAAAAATTACTCAGCGCCCCCCTAGAAATCTACCTTCCTTAAGCGAACAAACAGAAAGATGCAGTGACAAATTTGCGTTCTTTTATGTATCTATATTTCTACCTACGTCTTACAATATAGTAAAGAAAGATGTGTTATTAGAATATCGCCCACGACATCAGGTATACAGTGGTTTTTGCGTAAGACGGCAAAAGACAACCAAACTAAAATACTAATGAAACTAATAAACTGGGTTTTGTTCTTTGCTCAGCATTAGATATATGTATTTGATATTAAATTGTCAAATATCAAACTAAATTTATCCAGAAATAATTAATTTAAAAAATAATCAATATGCAATTAAAAATCAGTTATAGTTTTAATTTAGTTTGCCCTTATTTAAATAATTGTTCCTTATTAACACACGCCTTATTTACCAATTAACACAGATGATTCGATAGATATAAATAAATGTTAATAGTTAACAGTTTTTTTCGATTTCATTCCCCTGTTTTCGTTAATATTGTAATAAAAAATATGACAAATATATTGACTGTACACTTCAAATAGTACTGTACCGACACAAGCCTGCTACGATTTTATTATTAGTAAGCACTAGAGACACAGAAACGTACGGTAGATATGTAAGAAAATGTATAAAAATACTCACGTGTTAATTGCTGTTTTATTGAAACAACAATAATACAATTTGCTTTGTATGTGATCCATAATCCGTAAAGATCGAAGGTATCGAATGTGAATAAAATTTTTTAAATACTTATTGCACTATTGTTAACTGCTTTTTACACAATTCAGAAACAATCTAAATTAGATTTCATACGTCGCCTATTTATAGTATCGTATTGTAAACAAGTCATTACACGCACATATTCCTGCCGATGCATGCTGGACTTCCCGACAATGCGCGACATGCTCGCCTGCCAACACTTGCTTGTTAAGAGCTGTTGGCGGACTTGACACCTGATCGGTTATAATTTGTGAATTTATTTGGAAAATAAAGTAATCACTACAACTTTAACTCTGTTACACAACAGATGAAACATGTACGAACGTTTTTTCAAAATTTTCTTATATTCTCTTCTTTCTTTATGCTTCCACCGCCCCCTTATTTTTATTCAATGCCCCCCAATTGCACCTGAGGCTACTACTGCCCCCCTGGATCGTTCCAGCGCCCCCCAGGGGGCAGTATCGCCCACTTTGGGAAACTCTGGTCTAGTCTGACCTCCGGCATAACGCAGGTCATGGAACTTCCTCAAAATAATTTCTAGAGCAGATCTGCCAGAAAAATATCCCACTTTGATTTGAAAATTGTCAGTGATGGAGACTCCACCATGATGCTTGGTAAATGGTTGTTCACTCGTGTGACGTGTCGACCATTTCACTGCAAGGGTCTAAAACTCCCATGGCTGCTGGCTCCGAGTGACTCAAGGAACTTCTCTGATGAACGACTGCTCTCTCTAGAAGATCTGTTGGTCTGACAGATATAACGCACGCTCCATAAGGCCCCTTCTGAGATCCGGACGTGTTTCGTTTTATAGGATGAGTTTTATAGTGGATTTCAATAGAGCAAGAAGCCAGCGTGCTGGCTGATGTAGGGTGGGATGGCAAGGGGAGACCCGAGATTGTGTGTTATCTGGATGATTCATCGCAAATGCTCTCTCTGGCCAAGTGGACTGTCCTGTTACCAGCTGTAGCTTAGTTAGTCGGGGAAGACTTTGGAACACAGCTAAGCAATTCTGGAATCAATCCCTTGAAGCATCTCTAGCCATGTGTCATACTAAGATGGGTGCCTGAACTAGAGTAACCTTCTACTTGGGATGGCTGTAAGGAATCGGAATGTTTTGGGTGCTCCGATTCCTCTGACTCATTCCCTGGCCTCCCTGCTCCAATTCAGTTACCTATTTTTTTTTTTAAGTGCTCTCCTGAATATTGACCAAGTATAAATTGCAACTTGTTCCTCTCGAAGTCCAGTGAGTTCAGCTGGGAAGTACGTCGAAGGAGCTGATTTGCTGTGGGATTGGAGTGGCTTTGTGGGTTTGCACGCAGGCACGGCATGTGGATTTTAAAAATTCTGCCTGTCTCTCTGGTGGTTCAAGGCAGTTCTGTCGCTGCACTAAAAGGCCAACAGTTATGTAATGGTTTAATGGTTTCATTGTTGGTGATGGGGCCACAACACGTCTTTTGAAGCATCCTCCATCTGACCCTGGGGCTGCTGGATCTCTTGTGTCCCTGTCTCAGAATGGCGTGATCTACAGGTTACAAAGAGAATGCACATGCAGATTCATGGCTGCAGGCTTTAAATAAAATCTGCATCACCACTTGATGTGGAGTGTGCCACCACCTTTGACCCAGCGCACCAACCAATTCATCTCCCAGGCTTTAGCGCGGTGAGCTTGAGAGGCTGCCATCATGTAATAACAGTGCCAGCGTGCCAGCTGTAACCGCAGGGTAGAACTGCTCGCTGCACTGAGGTTTGGAGGGAAGAGGCTGCACACAGAAGGACGCTCTTGCCTCTGGGATCGGTGTTGGTGGCACTTCTCTCTTTGTGAGGCCCAAGTAATAGTCCTCAGGACTTGCCTTGAAGACTACCTTCCAAATGCAGGCCTGGACCTGGGAGGAAATGGCACCCTGCCTCTCCCGCCCCAGGCCCGGCCCTACTGTTTGTTCCAAGCACTTCTCCTGGGCCAGACTCCAGCTATGCTCTGGTTAGCTCCTGCTTGGGACTTCTTGCTGCATGGCTGTCCTCATAGGCCATGCGTAGGCTGCTCTGATGACCCGTCCTGGAGCAGCCCTGAGACAGCAGCTCCAGCCTGTGGTTTGCAAACTGGCTAACAAGTCCCGTGTGGATTTTCCGGGCCAGAAATGGCGTTGCTGGTGCAGGGAGGACACCGATGGGGTTGAGTGACGTGTGGGAGGATATCTGGCTGCTGCTGTGGAACCGCTTTGCGGCCCGTTTGGGAAACAAGCCTTTGTGAGGAAGCCAAAATGTTCCGAGCGGGAGACGTTCGTAGCTGGGCCTGGCTGCCACGGTCAGCGGAGAGGCCAAGGATGGCATGTGCCTGTCTGGGCGCGTAGGGCGAATTCCTCCCGCCCAGACGAGGAATCTGTGCAAGGCAGGATAAAGGAGAGCAGGCAAGGTGTGGTGTTGGGAAAGGCGCACCACCGTGCTGCGGGCAAATAGCTGGCGCTGGTCTCCAGGGCTGTCGGCCCGGCCCTGCTCCAGCACCAAATACACGTGATGTTGTAGAGCCCTGGAACGATGCTCTGTTGCAATCTCTCTATTTTTGGGGTGCCAAGTGACTGGTGTAGATCTAACGCTTTTGTCAGGCGACTGCTGGTGCAGCGGGGAGGCGGAGAACATATGCCCCGCTGTGCTCTCACTGCCTTGCCATGGAGCAACTCCTGCAGGCTACCTTGGTCAGGAAGGCGCTGGCTGGCTGTGTCTGTGAATGCCGTTGTTAGATTAACAGCTCTGAAGACTGTTGCCCACAGAACGGAGTGTGGCACGTGCCTCCCCCACTGCCCTGTCCTGGATGAATGAGAGCGCAGCTTGGTCTCCATGTCCCAGTCAATCCTGGGACAGTATGTGCTCACTCTTCATGAGGATGACTTTCTATTGATCTTTTGGGGACACGGACATCTGTCCCGGGGGACCTGGGCTGAGACCACTGCACTTACTGCACAGGGGTCTGTGGCTTTTAGTTTAAAGCCGAATGTGGCTCTTGCAAATCACTCCAGCCATGTTGAGTGATCAGTACAAATAAAGCTTGTGCAGGTTGTGGGAAATAAAACTCAGACAGTCCCCTCCCCTTTTATCTCAAACAAAATATATTCGGGGAGCTTGCCAGCATGGTGCTCCCAACTCCGCAGCCCTGGGTATACAGAGCTTGTTCAGACATGCAGAAATTCCTTGGTTGAAAACTTGGGCATATGCAGAGGTTGTGCTGACTTAACCACCCACCCCCACGCTGCCTTCTCTTCTCCCCCCCCCCCTTCTGCAGCGGGAGGGGGGGGGTTGTCCTTGAACAATTGCTCAGAGTCGTGTTCCCATGCTAAAGCAACCACAGTGATTATCCCTCCGTGTTAGCTTGCTCATGCCATTTATAAGCCTACACGCTGGGCCAGATGATGTAAAGGATGGAAACCACTAAAGATTAATCACTGAGGGGGGAATGGAAGGGGGAAGATGGATGACTTATTGCTTGCGAATCAGGCCTCTTGGAATGACGGGGGAGATTCTGCAGGGGAAAGGAACCTCTACAGCATCAGGAGTCTGTGTGGGTGAATCTCTCTCCCCGATCCCTTGGCCAGATGCTGGTGCCAGTCTAAGTGGCAGCAGTTGATCATTTCCTCCCTAGATTAATGGTTCACTAGCACCCGCGTTCACCCCAACTCCCAAACGCTCTTATGCAGGGCTTGTGTTTGTAGGACCACAGTCCAGCAAAAATGGCTATAGATCAGTTCCCTGCAAACGGAGGCCTGGCTTTTGAGTGGCACGTGTGAAGAAGAAGAAGTGAGGTTTTTACTCACGAAAACTTATGCCCAAATAAATCTGTTAGTCTTTAAGGTGCCACCAGACTCCTTGTTGTTTTTGTAGATACAGACTAACACGGCTACCCCCTGATATGTGTGAAGGCAGTTGTCTTTCTAGGGGCCTGGTAAGACTGCAGCTGGAATATATACGGTTTGGGGCACCATCAGCTAGAGGGGCTGCAAATGTGATGAATAATCTGCAAGGATTGATTGACAGGGAAACTCCGGGGTGGCGGGGTTTGGTTAAGTGACCATTAAGTGTGGAGCAGATAACTGGCTCCAAGTACATGTAAGGTCTAAATAGCAGGGGAAGGAGAAGAATTGTTCAGAGTGGTCCATGACGGTGTAATTAGGAATAATGGGATGCAATTGAGCAAAGGGAAATTTAGGCTGGATATCGAATTCCCCTAAGAGAAAGTCTGCTAGGCTGTGACTAGCCGCCCAAGAAGAGTGCCAGAGGTCCCGTTGCTTACGACATGTAAAACTAGCGAGGGCAGAGCGTGGGCCTAGAGCAGTGGTTCCCAAACTTTAACAGGCCGCGAATTCCTTTCACTAAATTGTGAAATCTCATGAACCCCCTCCTAAAAATGAATGTTTCCAGGGATTTAAGTTTAAATTTCCTCAGTGTGATGGATGCACTTGCTTTGCTCTGCATAGCTCTTGGAAGTCCGGAACCACTGGAGAAAGATAGTCTCAGGTCTGGTTCAGCATCAAGTCTGTTTCTGTATTTGGTTTTCAGATGTGCATACGAGGAAAACGCTTTCTCGCCTAAGTATGTTGTTGAAAATGGTAACAAAACTGCAGCAGCTTTTTCTGCCAGAAGGGGGTACTCGTTTCTTAAACTCAGCCAAAAGTTGATCAGAGTGCTGGGGTGCGGGCTGCCGGCTCCCCCCCTGATGGGGGCAGGGCTCGGGCTGCCAGCCTAAACTCCCCTGCCCCGCTCTCCTTGGGGCTCGGGCTGTCTGCCCTGCACCCGGATCCCACCTGCTGCCTCCAATGCCCGGGGTCCTCTGGCCGCCATTAGTGAAATTTTTCTGGCAAACCCTCTGTAATGTTCTGCGAACCCCAGTTTGGGAGCCACTGGCCTAGAGAACAGACTGTATGGTATAGTCCTGCCCTGTCTGGGAGAAGACAGATGAGATGATCTGAGAAGGCAGAAAAAGGGACCAACCCCAATCCTTTTTGCAAAGGCTGTCCCAGATCCAGTACTATAAGCTGTTTCCTATAGGTTTTTCGACTCTCTCTCTCTCTCTCTCATAGTGTGGACTGGCCTCAGGTACGGTGACTTGCCCAAAGTCTTACTGGAATCTGACACCTGTCCAGTGCTGTGTAAACACTAAACTTCCTTGTGAAATCCTCTGCACGCCCCAGATTAAACCCCTCTGCCATCTGCAGTGCATAGAGCACTCCTGGGGGCAGTGGGTTTAGGAACCGCGTGTACGATCCTGTGGATGAGGTGCTGGGTTTGCCAGGCCATCAGTGGAAATTGCACCGGTGAAGGCTAGAAAACAGTGCCAAGAAGATGGACCATGCCAGGGCTACATAAATAACGAGTGCAGCAACATGGTAAATAGTTACACCAGCTCTGTGTGGTTGCTGCCTATAATTAGGTGTCTAGAGCTCTTTATAAATAGATCTCTGCTGAATGGGAATATCATTGTAATCCCTACTGGCTTGCAAAGAGAGGAGACATGTGGTGCATAGTTCATTCCTCTTCCTCCTTCACCTGCACGGAGATGGTGGCTAATTTCCTTACCCCTCTCTGGGAAGGTGTCTGATCTGGCTGTTAAAGCAGGAGACTGGGAGGTGGGGCTTCTGGGTCCTGACTCTTAGTGACTTGCTACATCTTCCTGGGCAAATCGTAACCTCAGTGCAGTAGCTGACTCCTCGGTCTGGTAGAGATAATAATCCCCTTTTTTCACACGGGGGTTGGAGTTTATAAAACACTGTGTGTGTGTGTGTGTGTGTGTGTGTGTGTGTGTAGTGGCTTGCAAAGGCGTATCCTCAGTTTTTTATTCAGCCCTCTGAAGTGATGGTGACACTATCACGCTAATTGTGGTTGAAGGGGGCAGGTGACATGCTTCCCTGGGGTTTCCTCCTGCCATATAAGTGTGCTTTTTGTGTAGCTGCCTGGGAAGCTGCTGTGGGAGAGGATTTGATTGGCACCTTTGTCAAGTTGAGTCACCATTGTTTTGGTGGCGGATGCATCCTCCAGGAGCAACGGGGGATGAGGGATGCCCTTAACTGTAAGCAGGTGTCTGATACCCACTCTTGGAAGGCTCTGGTGTGAATAGCCCGTTAAGGAATGAACTGTCCATGTTTGGAATTGTCCATGCTGATGTAGATGGAGCAGGAGAGGGCCATGCTGCTCTGGGGTGAAATGGAACTAACATCTGGGTGTGAATCTAATGTGGCCTGTTTGTCTCCTGTGCAATATAATTTTCTAGTTGTCCTTTAACACTTTGGCAGGGGAGGCAGTGGCCTAGTGCACCGAGTATGAGCTGGGAGTTGGGGGACCTTGGTTGTGTTCGTAGCTGTCTCCATTACTTGCTGTGTGACATCACATCACCACTCCACCTGAAAATGGAAGTGTGTGTGTGTAAGTAACACCTTCATTTGGAGACTTCCAAGATCTTAACAGAATGGGATGTTATACCCATTTTACAGAAGGGTTCTGGAGATTGGAGTCAGACACCCAGTAACACTCAGCTACCTCTTTGGAGCATTGTGTGGGTTAGTGATGTGCTCTGTAGATCAACCTAGCTATCGACATGCCAGGGAGGACAATTTTGAGCATGCTAACAATTGTAGCCTCTCTTGCTTCCTTTGGCAGTGAGTTTCCCATGTTATGAGTCCGCTGCACCAACAGAACAGGCTCTGCATGGTCCATCCTTAGCTTTGGTTTTTGTCCTCTTGGTTTCCAAATCTTCCAACTTGGTAGATGCTTCTAGGGAATGTTCCACTTTCTTGCTATGCCGTTTATCTTGAGGGCTGCTTCTAGAGCATGGTCATGTTTCAAGCCAACTGTGCCCCTATTGAAGTATCATGCAGGAAAGACTCCCACAGGAGTCCCATCTCTAGCCCATTGAATGTGTATCCCACACTTAAAGCACAGTAGCTCAGCTTGTAAATCAGGCTGTTTTCAATACTGCTAATATAAGTACAATCAAACCAACCTCTCTACCCATGTTTGCCGATGACCTGAAAGTGGGAGGGCAGGTTGGATACTGGGTCGGAAGAGCCCAGAGGGGAAAAACCAGGCCAGCTCAGCGTCTGGCAGCAGTTAGGAAAGTAAATGGATCACTGAGATGCATGTATAAATAGAAGAACAGAGGCCAGCTTGGAAGAGGGAGCTCTGGCAATGATCAAAGGGCTAGCGGGGTCACATCTGAAGTCCAGCACACTGTTTGGGGCATCATGTCACCGGAAAGAATACTGAAGAATTGGAGAAGATAAAGAGGTTAACAATGACGCTCAAGGGTTAAATACACCCCGAGAGAGACTGTAACCTATAGAGATAAATTAATTAATGAAAAAATAACCCTTTTTATTTAGAAGAGCAGAGCAGATTTTAAAATGTCACTGTAAGCCGAGCTGCACTGTTAATTCTCATTATCATTCCTGTATGCATCATGGTGCCTCGTCCACATTTTTTCTTTTAAGAGCTCAAGAATTTGAGTTTGAGTTTTTAGATCAAAGCAATTTACTTCAGTCCTGGCACAGAAAGGAAACTCTTTGGAGGGGATTAAAAACGAAGCGTAAAGGTTTTAGCCTGTCCATCCTTATTTTTTCCAGACATTTCACCATCTAAACATTTCCAAGCGCCCTCCTCCCAGTCTTTTGAGGAAATACAAAGCTTGAAAGCTTTGTCCAAAAATTGCTCCACTGAGTTTCCCTTGTAAGTTGCTTTTGCCACTGCAGCTTGGTTTCCCTGCTGCCTATAGTTGCCAGATCTCAATACTTTCAGTTTCTGTTTAGCATAAAAGCTTTTGGCTTGACTCAAAGCATGTTTCACATTTAAAACAACCTGAAACAAAAGGGCTTGACTGTAGTGGCTGTGAGAAAGGGTCAGATCTTTGTACGGTAATTCATTGGGCCCTCCAGGATCCCTACAACATGGGGGGGCTTTTATCCACTGCCTTCTTGTTTCATGGCTTGCGTCAGATAGACTCGTTTTCTGGACTCCTAGGCTTCTCCAGTTTAATTCCACCCTGTCCAAAGAACGGAGAAAATATTCTCTCGCTGTGTGCAGAGGAGGCTGCTACTGTCCAGTGGTGATTTGTCACTTCAACAAACTCTGACTGTATTGAGCTGACTCTACAACTTCCAGCCAACCAGCCTCCATTCAAATATAGAGTAATGCACAATAACTTGAACTATTCCAATACGTTACTGGGTTCTACGTTAATAGTATCCGCTCAGGAAAAAAAATCCTGGTCATCATTATGGAGAGCTCATTGAAGACCTTTGCTCAAGGGATGGTTCTTAAATCCTGCCTCAGCGTGGCAGGGATGGTCTAGATGACCTGTTGAGGTCCCTTTCTGCCCAACGCTTTTGATTCTATGTGCAGCAGCACTCAAAATGATCAGATACATAAGGAATGAGATGGAAAATATTATGCTATTGTACAAATCCATGTTAAAGCCTCACATGGAATAATACGATGTGCTGGCTGTTGTAGTCCCCTCATCTCCAATAATATAGCAGAAATTGACAGGTGCTGAGAATGATTAGGGGTAGTAAGAGGGGACATAAAAATATAAAAATGAAGAGGAAAAAGCAAATGGGGAGGATCTGTTCTCCTTGTCTCCTAACACAAGGACAAGGGGATGTTCAATGGTATTAAAAGGTGACGCATTCAAAACAGGCAGAAGGAAATATTTTTCATACAATGCTTAGGTAGTCTGTGGAACTCACTGCCACAAGATGTAATTGAAGCCAAGAGTTTAGCAGGAAAAGATTAGCCATTAATATGGCTAATGAGCATATCCAGAGTGGTTGATGGTAAATATTTTTTTAAAACACCTTTGGAAGGTTATAAGCCTTCATGCTTCGGAGTGGAAGCTGATCTTTAACTATTGGGAGTTAACAGGAGACTACCCTGGAGTAGGTATCCGATAACTGCTGATTGCAGGGTTCCTGGCACTTTCCTCTAAAGCATCTGGTGCTGAACACTGTTGGAGACAGATGCTGGAATAAATGGATCACTAACCTCCTCCATTTCTGGTGATTCCTTTACCAATCAGCGGGTAAAACTTCAGCAGCAAACAGCTATTTCAGGAAGATAGAGCTCTAGCCCTGAAACCCAGCATGACTGGATTTACTAGATGCCCATGATACTCCGTCTATATCATGAGATTTAATTCTAGGCCCTGAGCTTTCTGTAGTCCCTTAAAGATCCCTTGGAATGTAGTAAGTGTAGGAGAATTTGGCCAAAACATTAAGATTAATTCATTCTCGACAGTTATATTTTTACTTTCTCAAATTTTCCATTTCTGGCTTCAGTTGGAGAAGTTACTCTTCACTTCCCTGCCTAACAAAAGAATTGTATAGCATTTGAAGAACTATCAGGTATTTTACAAGTTAATCTATAGGAGGAGATTTCAGTGGTTTAACGGAAGATTACAGGAAAACTCCGGAATTGGGAGAAAGCAGTTTATCTACCTACCTCCTAATTAATGGGTTGATTTGGCCCAGTCTTACATCCTGAAAACAATTCAGCCTTTTGTTGTCTTCTGTATGGCAAGTTTCAAAGCAGAGACTGCTGTTAGAGTGGTGGGAGGAATAGCAACAGGTTAAAATAGCCCTGTTCTTATTTCCTCTTCTCTTTTTCTTAGTAGGGAAAGTGTGTGAGCTACAGTGGATATATTTTGTTTCCATCACAAGCCTTTTCAGGGAGACTGAATATTGATTTTGATTGGAAAAGTGGGTCTTTGATGCACTGAATAAAGTCTTAAGGATTTTGAAAACCTGAACTTTCTAATCAGACTCCATGGACATCAGGATAATTAAGCAGCCATTTGTTTAAAAAATTGTATATATTCTTTAAGTGGAAGAAATGAAACCACTTATAAGGCATTTATTGCCAGTGGAGATTTCAGAGCTGGTGATAGTTGCTCAGGTAATTGGTGTGTGTGCAGCTATCCTCGGGTAGCTCTTGGGGCAAAGACTGTTGTTTACTATCAGTCTGTACAGCACTGAACACAACAGGGCACAGGCCCGGTTTTCCTCTAGGCACTATTGCAATGTAAGTGGATGAAAGGCAGAATAAAACAAATGAGAAAACTCTGCTCTACTCCCATGCCCTCCAGCCTCTACAACCAGACACAACTGACAAGGGGTCAAACCGGTTTCCATGAGAGAACCTGAAGTCTCCATTCCCCACCCCCAGCTGAGGAAGCAGGATAGTGAAGATACTAGAGTAGGCTAATGCTCCACTAGCAGATATCACTCGGGCAGGGCCCAGCTGTTGGTTGGCGTCCATATCCATCTAAGGCCGAGCAATAGATATGAACAATAAGTGACCATAAAAAATAAGGGATCATTAGCCTGATCATGACCGAACTAGTCATCGAATCTCCCTTCTTTCCATGCCTTACGCTCACTCCCATGGTCGCTAGAGCAGCAAACAACCCTTAATGGTAGAACAAGGGTGTTGACCCCAGGCCGTAGCCGAGGAGAGGCTGTTTTACTGGAGTACACTTAAGGAGGGAGAAGCAACAAAATTAATACAACAGTGGCATGGGGGGTCTGGATGTGGGGGCTCATTGTTGGGGGTTTGAGTGCAGGGAGCTCAGTGGGGGGGGGGTCTGGGTGCAGGGGTGGAGGTCTGGAGGCAGAGGGTCTGGGTTCAGGGTGGCTCCAGATGCAGGGGTTGAGGTTCAGTGGGGTCAGTTTGGGTACGGAGCGATAGGGGGGTTCTGGGTGTATTGGGTGAGGCTTCGCGGGGATGTCTGGGTATGGGAGGCCTGGCTGCAGGGTGGCTGGGCAGATGGGGGAGCAGCTCCCCGTGTAGTGACCCCTGCCCCTGCAGCTGAGGGGGCACGAAGCAGGGGAGGATGCTGAGCTTCCTGCAGCTGGGGGAGGTTTCTGGGGGTGGGTCTGACACCTGTCAGGAGAAGAGGAAGTCCCGTCCTCTCCCGCCTCCAGTCCAGCTGGAACTAGCAGCTGATCCCAGTTCCAGGTAGGAGCCACTGGCGGCAGTGTTCCCAGCCCCGGGGTGATTTACCTTTCCGCCAGCTGCTCCGGCTGCCTGAAGTGATGTACCTGCGCTGCTAGGGAGGGGTGCGTGACCACTCTTGCAGCTCCCCTGTCGGAAAGTCATTTTTCTGCAGGGAAGCAAAGAAATCTGTGGGGTCATGAATTCTACGCATGTGCAGTGGTGCAGAATTTCCCCAGGAGTAAGTGATGGATCCAACAGGAGGAGGAGGAGGAGGGAGTGGGCTAATTGGGAGGCAAACCTTATTTAAATTTAAAAGTGCCTTTCAGAGGCCATGTTTGCTCATCATTGACACTTAATGTACGTGAATTCGATACATGTGACTATCTTTTGGGACAAGAAGAAAGGGAGAAGGGGGAGCGTGCGTGTGTGTGTGGGAATATCGACTAGACAAACCGCTGACTATCAGGGGTAGCGGATAGATTGCAGCTGGCTCCTCTCAAAGCCCCATTTGTGGTGCTTACAACTGCTCGTTTGACACAGCTATTTTTAATTTCCCTAGCGGACTGTTCACAAGCCCTTCGCATCTCCCTTTCCTGTCACCCCTATGCTGCTCCTCCCCCCAGCCACACATTTTCCAACATCCTCTCCATTTCCCCAGGGTCTAGAAGGGGGGCAGCCCCTTTAGTGTTTTGGGAGGTTCTGGGAGTATCTGTAGGCCTTGACCACTCTGGGCCTGTGTGTGTACAGAGCTGGGAAAATGGAGAGATAAATAAATACTCAATTAGGCAGGCATCCAAGATTCGGGGAGGGAGGAAGGCACGAGAGAGGGGATGTCCAAATTTTGGAATGCCTGAGAAAACTGCAGGAGCCTAAGGCAAGCTCTGAGGTTGTGGGCTTCCCACAGACTCTAAGGCCTACACTGAGCGGGGAGGGGCAGAGGCCTGGGAGCTGAACTACATTCCCACATTAAATGTTAATAATGTGAAGCTAAAACTCTGACAGCAGGAACATGTGACAAAGGAATAGCTTCCCCCTCCGAGCCTTTGTCCTCATCCCTGAAGGAAGGGGAAAGATCCTGTCAGCTTGGACAAAGAAAAGATCCCCTGTCACATTTATTTCTCTTTGAGAGGAGAGAGCAGCATTTATTGTGTTAAATATTGTACTGTGGGGGGAGGAAGAGGGAGGATGGCAGATCTCCAGGCTGAACAAAGGCAGGGTTTTGGGGGTTTTTTTTCCTCCCCTTTTTCCCTTTGGAAATGCTCTCTCTCTCTCTCTCTCTCTGCTTCATTCTGAGCCTTTTAGAAATGAGATCCCTTTTTTCTGCCCGATGCCCAGAGAGAGAGCACAGCGATTCTGTATCATTTTATTTCCTATTCAAAGGGAGATATGAATCGGTAGCATTTCAGTTTCTGAACTGATTCGATAGTTCACGTGCAGTGGCTGCTGTCAGAGGAGCAGAAGTGGGGGAGGCACTGAAGGCTCTTCGTGTTTGACGTTAGCAGGAGGTTGGATGCTTGGAGGAGGTAGGAAACAGAAGGCGGGATTGCAAAATGACTGCCCAGATCACACCACTTCCTCTGTCCCGTGTCTTTGTGATAAGTCGACTTGGTTTAAGTCACTGTGATTTTTTTTTTTTTTTTTTTTAATCACCAATTCCTTATGGTTCCTTTTGTAGTTTACTAATGAAAAACTTCATTCTTGCTTTTGGATATGAAAGCCAAAGTGCGTACTCTGTTCAAGCTACAGCATGGCTTGGGTTTAATAAATCACTTATTCAGATTCTTCATTTCTGTGTTATGGTAACCATTAGTGAATGTTATATTTCTGGTTTACCAGACATCAATTATTCATCAGATTATGTGGAAGGTAGAAGTTTCTGTTAGAGTTAAAGGGATACTGTCAGGTTTAAAAACCCTAGTTTTAACTCTCAGATGTTTTTGCCACCCCTGTATTTTATGAATATTTTATATTTGGAAGGATTAGTTTTTTATCGGTAAATGTCAGTAACCATCTGCACACAAACAGTTGTCATCACTAGATCTCTACGTACTTGACAAAGGAGGTCAATATAATTATTCCCATTTTACAGATGGTGAAACTGAGGCACAGAGGTGAAGTGACTTGCTCAAGGTCACCCAGCAGGCCAGTGGCAGAGCTGTGACTAGAACTCAAGTCTCCTGAGTCCCAGACTAGTGTGTCCTACCCACTGGGTCACACTGTCTCTCTGGTTAGATTGGAGCTGTAAGTGGCCCGTGCTCTGTTATGGTCCGAAAATGGATCCTTGTGTGCATATAAACCTGGCCACTCTTTGTCTCTTGTCTCTGGGGGGGCCAAGTCTCTTTATAAAACTCTTCTCCCTTTAAAGGGTTAGCCACTGATGGCTTCTTCTGAATAAGGCTAGTGAACTAGTGTGGGGTGAGGAGAGGGGCATATGGCACCTGGGTGTCTCTACTCTACAGTCTGTGGGTGGGTGTGTCACATGTGGCGTTAGCGAGTCATATCCTCTCCAGTATCGGCGAGAATGTGTTGTCTTTATTGGCACACGTCTCTGTGTTGCCCTGTACATCTGCCGCTTTTGAAAAGGGCTCCTGGCTTTCTGTTTTGATGCTCTGTTGCTACAGGTGTGCCAGCATTTGTTCCCCTGAAGTTCTTGGCATTCCCTCACCACCCTTTAGGCTACCTGAGGGGTGTCCTAACCTGTCAGGGAGAGCACGCTCCTCCCAGCCTTCTAGCCATGCCACCCAGAAAAGAAGTGATTTGTGCATAGTATCTGAACACTCATGTCGATGTTTCCTAAGGATGGTAGAAGCCAGTATGCAGTGATCTGGCCTGATTGTGTGTCTCAGTGAGTGTGCCTAAACTGACTACATTTTGTGGGGGTGGTGGTGGTGGGGGGATGTCATTAAAGTAATTAGCACCCTGGGTACACCATGCCCCAGGGGCATCCCTTGTCTCAGCCCCAACCCTTCACCATGGCCCTGCACCCACTCGGTGTAGTGGCAGGGGCAGTAGCATGAGGCAGGGGCCCTTTCTATTCCCAGAAGTGGCAGCAGGTGGTCTCTGCTCCCCCAGGAGAGGTGGCAACAGACCCTCCATCACTCAGTATCTACCTGTTGGCTGTGGTATCTGGTTGGGTTCAGAGGCTGGTCTTTTTTTTCCCCCTGTCCCGCATGGAGTCCACTGCTGGTGGGGGCCCTGGAGGGTCGTGGGTTTTGGGATTGAGAACATTGGTCTGACCCAATATGGCCATTCCTATGGTCCATCTAGCCCTCCATCTTGTTTTCCACCAGTGACCAGTGCCAGATACTTCAGAGGGAATGAACAGAACAGGACAATTATCGACTGATTCATCTCTAGTCATCCATTCCTAGCTTCCGGCAGTCAAAGGTTTAGGGACACCAGGCGCATGGAGTTGTCCCTGTCTATCTTGGCTAATAGCCATTGATGGACTTATCCTCCATGAATGTATCTAATTCTTTTTTTTTTTTTTTTTTAAGCCCAATTATACTTTTGGCCTTCACAACATCTCCTGATGAGTGAGTTCCACAGGTTGACTGTGCGTTGTGTGAAACACTTCCTTTTGTTTCTTTTAAACCTGCTGCCTATTAATTCCATTGGGTGACCCCTGGTTCTTGAGTTACGTGAAGGGGTGAATAACACTTTTTCTTCACACTTTTCATGATTTAATAGACTTCTATTATATCCACCCTTAGTCGTCTCTTTTCTAAATGAATAACCCCACTCTTTTTAATTTTTCCTCATATGGAAGCTGTTCCATACCTGTAATCATTTTTGTTGTCCTATAATTTTTTCTAGTTCTAATATATCTTTTTTGAGCTGGGTTGACCAGAACTGCATGCAGTATTCAAGGTGTGCGTGTACCATGGATTTATATAGTGGCATTTTATTTTCTTTCTTATAATCTATCTCTTTCACAATGATTCCTAACATTAGCTTTTTTTAATTGCTGCTGTAGGTTGAACAAATGTTTTCAGAGAACTATCTACGATGACTCCAAGATTTGATTCTTGAGTGGTAACCGCTAATACAGGTCCTATCATTTTATATGTATAGCTGGGATTGTTTTCCAGTGTGCATTATTTTGCATTTATCAGCATTGAATTTCATCTGCCATTTTGTTGCCCAGTCACTCAGTTTTGTAAGATCCCATTGAAGCTCTTTGCAGTCTGCTGTGGAATTAACTATTTTGAGTAATTTTGTATCATCTGCCAACTTTGCCACCTCACTGTTTACCCCTTTTTCCAGATGACTTATTCATAAGTTGAACAGTACTGGTCCCAATACAGAGCTCTGGGGAACACTGCTATTCATCTCTCTCCATTCTGAAAACTGACCAGTTAGGACACAAAGGGTAGCAATATCTTTTAACCAGTTACTGATTCATGAGAGGACCATGTCTTTTTATCCCATAGCCCCTTATTTTGCTGAAGAGTCTTTGGTGAGGGACCTTGTCAAAAGCTTTCTGAAAATCCACTACATTGACTGCATCACCCTTGTCCTCATTTTTGATGCACCTTCAAAGTAGTCTAATACAGTGGAACCTCAGAGTTACGAATACCAGAGTTATGAACTGACTGGTCAACCATACACCTCATTTGGAACCAGAAGTATGCAATCAGGCAGCAGAGACCCAAAAAAAAAAACCAATTAATGGTACAGGAAAGAGTTAAATGTAATTTATTTTAAAAAAAAAAAAAGGGGGGGGGGTTTGACAAGGTAAGGAAACGGTTTCTGTGCTTGTTTCATTTAAATTAAGATGGTTAAAAGCAGCATTTTTCTTCTGCATAGTAAAGTTTCAAAACTGTATTAAGTCAATGTTCAGTTGTAAACTTTTGAAAGAACAACCATACTTTTTTTTTTTTCCCCAAGAGTTAGGACCATTTCAGACTCAGGAGCAACCTCACTTCTCAAGGTTTTTGTATCTCTGAAGTACTACTGTAGATTGGTGAGGCATGATTTCCCTTTACAAAAGCAGTGTTGACTCTCCCCCAACATATTGTGTTCGTATATGTGTTCATCTATGTGTCTGATAAATCTGTTCTTTACTAAGGCCCATTTGAGATGTATGGGGCAGTTTCCCCTCTCAGAGCTATTGTTTCAGGCTCTCTGCATACTCAGGCAGAGGCTACTGTATCAGTTACACTCAAGGTATGCCTTCAAATTAATCTTTGCAACCATGAGGGCTTAAAATGTTATTCTGGAGTGAAAGCTGAGATAGTGATGTAATCGTGTGACTCTGGGAGCGGGAACCCTAGATCTATACCTTAATCCGGCCCTCAATATTTATAGTGTGTGCTCCTCTGGAAGTAAAGCTAATGATGTCCACTGTGACGTGCTTTTCACCCGTAAAGCTCATTAATATATCCGATACCCAGGTCTGCTTCTCCTCCTGCTTTAAAAAACAGGGGATTGCATAGGACCAGATAGAAAACACTTAGCACCATCTAGCTTCTGGCTGTCTCCATACTGGCGCAGTGCCGGCTTGTTGTGTGTTTAGCAGGTGCTCTGGATCTGCAGGGTCAATGCCTGCACTGCTCACCTGTCTCAGGGAGCCGCCTCCCAGAGCAGCATTACCAGGTGTCACCTTATGGAATAAGTACCACGTGACCTGCCTTGGAGATCAAAGCTGTTGCCCTTGAGTAGTGTTAAGGCAAGTGTGTATCTGCGGGACGTGAGACAAAGAGCGAGCGGCTGCCGGCAGCTCCTTGGGCTCCCCGGCCCCAGGTTAGACTCTCCCTCCTGGAGCTTCCGGTGGTCTGATGCTTCCAGCAGTTTTCATAGCGTTTGCTTGCCGTGGGGAGCTCTGTATATCAAGGCGTCGCGGGGGCAGGCAGAACAGGAAGGGACAGGCACACAGATTGATCTCAGATGTCCCCTCAGCATCCTGCCAAGGACAGCAGCAGCTTACATAAGATTTCCACCAGTTGTGTGGCTGCAGCTGACGAGAAAGGGGATGTTGTGTGTGGGGATGGGGGTTGGGAGAGGTGGCAGCGGGAGCAAGTACAGTCTTTCTTTTTGCTAATCCTAGTGCAACTTACCACCAGTAACAATGTCATTGCAGAGCCCCGGGGTGGCAGGGAGCTGAGAGATCTAGTTAGAGTTTCAGACACAGGCGGCAGAAAGGCCCTGTTGGGTCACTTCTAGTCCATTCCGCCTGCCAACTCAGGATTGTTCCCCCTGACTGTGTCCAGCCCAGTTTTAAGTGTCTCTCTCTTCATTTCAACTTCCAAAGTCTCAGGAAGTCCCTTTACTAAAGGGCCGTTCCACAAATGCAATGCTAAGTGATGCAAGTTGCCAGGTGAGAGATCATGGGGCATTATTTTACAGTAAGGCCTGGAACTCTGTCCCCCTCAGTGCAGTTATCTGTGAACTGTCTTGGCCTCTTGGGGATGCCAGCTGCAAATACTGGTTGGCTTCATGGGTAACAGCAGGAAAATTCCGCTTCGGGGTACGGGGGATAGTTCCTGAAATTGGGATGTTACTCTTGGCCTTCGGGTAATAGACCATAATGAAGGCAACTGTTTTCCTTGGGGCCGGTTCTCTATTGCTGTTGACTCCCCATCAGCCAGTACTTGTTTCCATGTGGCTTGATTTGTATCTCTTCTCCTCCCCCTCCGCCTTCCCAGCCATCTCTGTCTCACTTCCAGTCCTGCTTCGTTAGCCACATGTCTCTTCCATCACCTTCCTGGCTACTCTTTATGGCCACCTTTTTCAGCCTCCACTGTCTAAGCAGCAGATGTCCACCGTGTGCCGCTCCCCTGACAATTAGGGTGGTGCTGGGAAAAGCGCTCAAGTGCCTTTGAGCTGGTACCAGCCCAACACACTCTCGCTGCCATGGCTTCTGCCCCTGCTCTGGGGTTGGTTCCTTGGGCACTAACTAAAGATGTTTCAAACAACTGGTACAGAAACCAGCTCCTCACTTTTCCTTCCTTCCTGCATCTGTAGACTTTCCTTGTATGTCCTGTCAGCTGGGACTGGCAACTCCGAATGCGTGGCAGTAAAACAGAGCGCTGATTGTTTCAGCTCGGTTTCCATGTTGTCTCACACCCCGACAATAGCCTTGTGTGCTGGTTGGTTGTCAGCCAATTAGCTTGCTCCTGGGAGCTGCCCTGTGTATTCGGATTGGCCAAAAGCATCCCATAATTATTACTTTTATCCTGCCGCATAGTGCTGATGGGCCGAAGTTAGAAAATTCCTTCTAGACAACGTTCTTGTGTAATCGTTTGTCCTGGGTCCCCCAGAAAGGGCATAGGTTGCTACATGGAAAGACATAGGCAAGAGCAATTGTCTAGATGCTGGTTTGATTTATGCTCAGAGTAATATAAGAGTTGGAGTGGGAGTAAATACAGGACATTGTCTACCAGTTTCTCTAGACGGTGCCAGGGAGTTACTTTGCTTGTAGCTGAGTTCTTACCTCTTCTCATAATCTCCACTGTCTTGTGTTTTTCCACTTAAGCATTATGTAAGCCTAGCACAAAAGCCCAGAAACGAACTTTTGTCGTACGCTCTAATCCTGTTTAAAGTAATCGCCTGAGATGTATCCCTCCCAGTCATTCCACTGACGAGAGGAGTTGCCTTTTGTCCTGTGGAGCATCCAGCATTTAATCCTACGTGTTGGGTACTGGCACCTTCTGCTTGATGCAGTCCTACAAGTGCGGTCCTTTTAAATCAGCACGTCCGCCATTGTGTTACTTTAGGACATGAGAGAATGAAGATGGCTTGGAGAAAATAGGACCTAAACGTCTGCCCCGGACTCAAACTAGAACCTGAAAAAGTGTGTGTCAGGATAAACATTTTCCCCTTTGGAAGTGCCTCTTCCCTTCCCAGCTTCAGCTGGAGACCCTGATTCTGAGAGACTGGCCACAGGGTATTCCCAGACCGGCAGGAAGCACTGGAAATTTTGTAAGGCGAGTGTTGGGATTACTGAGATTTCCAACCCAGTTTAGAAGAGGCAAGAGCTTTCACTTTAAGCATCTAAGCTTCTGGGACAGTCTCCGAACCTCCAACCCGTTGCTAATGGGCACAGATGTCGATTTTTAGATGGTTGCTTTTCTTATTTTTATTTTAAAGTGAAAGTAGTAGTTGTGAAAGATGATGCATGGACAATGCTGGAAAGAAGACCTGATGTCCTTCAGCCAGAGGGTGCTTAGGGAATATTACTCCTGGGGGAATTCTGCACCACTGCACGTGCTCAGAATTCATGTACCCCACAGGTTTCTTTGCTTCCTCACAGAAAAATGACTGTTTTACAGGGAAGCTGCAAGAGCAATCACACACCACTCCCTAGCAGCGCAGGTACATCACTTCAGGCACCCGGAGCAGCTGCCAGAGCGGAAAATTACCGCGGGGCTCGGGACACCCTAGCCAGTGGCTCCTACCCAGAGCCAGGATCAGCTGCTAGTTCTGGCTGGGCTGGAGGCAGGCGAGGATGAGATTTCCTCTTCCCCTGCAAGGAGGGTGTGGGGCTGTGTCAGACTCACCCCCAGAAACCTCCCCCAGCTGCTGGAAGCTCAACATCCTCCCCGCATAGCTCCTCAGCTGTGGTGGGAGGGGTCACTGTACGGGGAGCTGCTGCCCCATCCGCCAAACCCCTGTGCATCTGCACCTGCCATACCCAGACATCCCCACCAAGCCTCACCCCGTACACCCAGAACCCCCAGCCCTCCATACCCGAACCCCACCCCACTGAACCTCTACCCTTGCATCTGGAGCCCCCTGCACCCAGACCTCCTGCCTCCGGACCTGCACCCCTGCACCCAGACCACCCCCACTAAGCTCCCTGCACTCAAACTCTGATGCCCCCACCCCTGCACCATCCTGAGCCCCCACATCCAGACCCCCATGCCACAGACCTCCAACTAGCTGCACTCAGACCCCGACCCCACCAAGCCCCACTGCCCAGCACCCAGACCCCTCCACTGAGCCCCAACCACCTTCACCTGGAAGCTCCTGCAGAGTCCCATTACTCCTGCACCTGGAAACCGCCCCTCCCCAACCCCCCACTGAGCTGCCTGCACCCAGATTGTCCCACACAGAACCCTCTCACCCCACACCTGGATTCTTCCACACTGTGCCCCTTCACACTTGGATCCTGCCTGGTTGAGCCTGCCTGCCCCACACCTGCTGCAGAGGGGCAGGGCCCCAGGGTATTTTTGGGGCAGGCCCAGGCCCTGTGCTGTGTCAGGGTCGGGTGCAGCCTCACCGCTAAGTCCAAGTCACAGGGGTAGGGGGGCTGCAGGATCATCTCTCACCTTTGTGCAGCCAGTGGTCTCTGCTCCCCACTGCCATACTGGAGCCTCTGCATTTATTTGACAAATAAAACTTGCAGAATTTTAAAATATTATGTGCAGAATTTTACATTTTTTTGGTGCAGAATTCCCTCAGGAGTAGAATATGCAGCAGTCTGGAAGATGAGGTCAGCCCAGGGTCTCCGCTAAACCATGTGTAGTTGGTAAGGCCAACCATGGAGTGGCTGCCCCATGATAAAGTTCCTTTTTAGATGCAGCTTTTGGAACGACGCTGAAAGCGGTTTCCTTGAGAATGGGTGGTCTGCTGAGGTTGCTTCACTTCTGTACCATGTGGACCCACTCTGACTCTTCCACCTCTGCTGGCGGGAATACTTGGCACTTCCATAGCACCTCTTGACCAAAGCTTTCCCAGCACTTGGATGCCTCACACCATCGCTGAGAGGTTCAGAGAGGTGTGACCTGAAGCCGGTCACCACAGTGAATTGAGGGCAAAGCCAGAAGTAAAACCCCAAACTTCTGACTCGCAGCCCTCTGCTCTAAACAGGAGGTGATGCTTTGTGCTCTTGAGGGAACAGATGTGAGGCATTGAAGTTTGGCCACAGGGCAGCCAGTGACTCTGTGCAGGGTGTCTAATTCGTCTCTTCATTCCCTCTCCTCTTAGTGCACATTCCCTGCATGCTCTGCTGATGGTAAGCTGCAGCTGCTTTCCTAAGCATGTCATGGTGCAGTAGGGGGATGATGTGGTACTAAAATGCTTGCACATTGCATCAGACTTGGGGCTGTCGATTAATCACAGGTAACTCACGCGATTAACTCAAAAAAATTAATCGCAATCACCATTTTAATCACACTGTTAAACAATAGAATACCAATTGAAATTTATTTAAAAATTGTGGATGTTTTTCTACATTTTCATATATATTCTGTTCTGTGTTGTAATTGAAATCAAAGTATATATTTTTTATTACAAATATTTGCAATATAAAAATGATAAACAAAAGAAATAGTATTTCAATTCACCTCATACAAGTACTGTAGTGCAATCTCTGTCATGAAAGTGCAACTTACAAATGTAGATTTTTGTTGTTGTTACATAACCACTCAAAACAAAACAATTTAAAACTTCTTAGTCTACAAGTCCACTCAGTCCTACTTCTTGTTCAGCCAATCGCTTAGACAAACAAGTTTGTTACAGTTACAGGAGATAATAGTGCCCTCTTCTTATTTACAATGTTTCCAGAAAGTGAGAACAGGTATTCACATGGCAATTTTGTAGCCAGCATTGCAAGGTCATGCCAGGTATACTAAACATTTGTATGTCCCTTTATGCTTCAACCACCATTCCGGAGGTCATGCTTCCATGCTGATGACGCTCATTAAAATAATAATGTGTTAATCAGATTAGTGACTAAATTCCTTGGGGGAGAATTTTATGTCCCCTGCTCTGTTTTACCAGCATTCTGCCATATATTTCATGTTATAGTAGTCTCAGATGATGACTCGGCACATACTGTTCATTTTAAGAACACTTTCACTGCAGATCTGACAAAACGCAAAGAAAGTACCAATGTGAGATTTCTAAAGATAGCTACAGCACTTGACCCAAGGTTTAAGAATCTGAAGTGCCTTCCAAAAATCTGAGAGGGACTTTCAGAAGTCTTAAAAGAGCAACACTGTGATGCGGAAAATACAGAACCCGAACCACCAAAAAAGAAAATCTGCCTTCTGCTGGTGGCATCTGACTCAGATAATGAAAATGAACATGCATCGGATCGTTATTGAGCAGAACCCGTCATCAGCATGGACGCGTGTCCCCTGGAATGATGGTTGAAGCATGAAGGGACATACACTAAAGATTCATATCTGGCACATAAATATCTTGCAACACCGGCTACAACAGTGACATGAGAACACCTGTTCTCACTTTCGGGTGACATTGTAAACAAGAAGCGGGCAGCATTATCTCCTGCAAATGTAAACAAACTTGTTTGTCTGAGTGACTGGCTGAACAAGAAGTAGGACTGAGTGAACTTGTAGGCTCTAAAGTTTTCCATTGTTTTATTTTTTAATTTAGTTTTTTTAACACAATTCTACATTTGTAAGTTCAACTTTCATGATAGAGAGATTGCACTACAGTACTTGTATTAGGTGAATTGAAAAATACTATTTTGTTTTTTTACAGTGCAAATACTTGTAATCAAAAACGAATATAAAGTGAGCACTGTACATTTTGTATTTTGTTTTGTAATTGAAATAAATATATTTTAGGATGTAGAAAACATCCTAAATATTTAAATAAATGTTATTCTATTGTTTGTTTAACAGTGCGATTAATCACGATTAATTTTTTTAGTCGCTTGACAGCCCTAATCAGAATATCATCATTGTGCTGAGATTCAGCATCCCACTGGAAAAATTCCTGGGCACAGGAAACTATTTAGGATTCCCATGAGCATCCCTGAAAACACAGCCTGGTCAATCCCTTATGAGGCCGTCCTGACTATTCCCCCAACCAGTAGGAGGAGTGGCAACCCTGCCTCTACCAGATCCATCCTCCTCCTACTTCATGATGTGCAGAAGCTAGTGTTGAGTGTCGTAAACCAAGAGCTGGGATTCCAGAATTAGACCCTTCCATCGCTTTCTGCAGAAGTCTAAACAGAGCCCCCGTATCATCCCCATCAGAATGTTTAATTCAGTCCCATTCCCTCTTCTGCTAGTAGAATTTTCAGTTAAATGTGGATGCAAGGAAAACCTTGGCTGGAAGGAAACCACAGTATCCGCTCTATGGCCCCTTCTGCTGGGGCTCAAACTGCATGTGCTCCAGACTAACTTTGTTCAAAGGTGGCTTGGCTGGCTGGTTGCAGATAGAGCCAAACCATGAATGAGCCCACTAAGAGGCAGTTTCTACTTTTTGTTTTCAGCAGAATTTGGCCCAGCCTCTGCTAGCTGGTCCAACAGTGTTATCCTGAATTGGTTGAAAACTGTGTCTTTCAACTGGTTAGGAGAAGCTGGTCAGAATTTCCCATCAGATTTTTCTGGATCAAAACTGGTGCTTTTTATTTATTCTCCATGGAAATTTTAATTTGGGAAAAACCTTTGTTCCATTAGAAAACATCTGACTTTTCAGTGAAAAAGTGGAAACTTCTTAGTGTGTGAAATGTGAAAACTCTGGCTTTTGTGGACAAACCAGAAAACCTCGCCGATTACAAAACCAGCCAAACGAGCAGGAACCCTATATTTTTCTTTTTCTCTACCCCCCCCCCCCCCCCCCCCCCCCCCCCCC
>NC_048307.1:7707647-7766668 GCF_013100865.1 Trachemys scripta elegans | reverse complement strand
ATTAGCGAAAATCAAGCTAGCTCGGCTGGTCAGTAATCATGGTGCCTGGCCTAGTGTATCTGGAGGCCCAACTGTGAGCAACACAATTGATGGCCCATTGCAAGTGGCTCCAATCAACTAGAACTGTATTGGCGATACTGTTAGCTGTAAGGTAGCTTATACTTGGTTTGGAGGAGTGTGTTAGCTTTTACCTCTTCCCTCCCCCTTTAATCTAGAACGGGGTGGGAGGGGGATTTCTCTCCTTCCCCTCTGGGGCTCTGATGAGTGGGAGACAGACTCACGTACTGAAGTACTGCCTTCCCCACTTGGTGTAACTCAACCCGGACCCTTGGTAACTGGAATACTTGCCAGGGTGTGAGCCCTGCACAGCCCCATCGGGGAGCGGATACAGAAAGTGGCTTATGCCACCCCCAGCCCTACTGTACAGCTCTCTGCTGACATAAGGCTGCTTGACTCTGGCTCCTAGACACACAAAGATCCATTGTAATTGTAGCTCCAAAGGGTGTGGGTCTGCACTGGGGAGGGGGGGGGGGGGGGGGGGGGGGGGGGGGGGGGAGAGAGGGAAGAGCAGATTGACTGGCTGACAAATATGAGCTTCAAACCAAAACCTTTGGGAAGGAGTTTCCTGCTGCTCTAGTCTCCACCCCAGTCTTTCGTGCTGAAGGACAGCACGTTGGGGAGGGAAGGAGGCATTGTGAATCCACACCCGGCTCCCGAGTTCCTGGCCTTGATCTCTCTGCCATGGAACCCTCAGCCGTGATGGTACTTGGGGTCCCATTGCAACAGGGCTGCTTGCACCCACACAAAGCGTGTGGCTCACGTGGACTTGGCTCTCACTGTGCGAGGTCCATGGAGCCTCACAGTTAAGACATCACTCTGGGACGCGTGGGGCGTGGCGGGGGAGACGAGCCACTGAAGGCGGTTGGCTCCCATCTGCTACGCTTAAAATGGCTCATTGCTACTTCAGCCTCAAGTTCTCTCCGTCCAGCCACACTCTACAGCCTGGCTGGGTTCCCTGGCCCCCTTTGTGTGTTGTAGTGCTGCCCGTGCCCTGTAATGCTGCAGGCAGTGATTTGGTTCTGCAGTGCCCCTCCTCCTGGGGGACTTGTGTCAGGTCGGTGTGGTGCTGAATGAAAGTCTGTCAGATGTTTCACGAGTGAGCTTGCCTCTGCGTCTGGGTTTTATTTCCTAAGCTGATTCTTGGAATTAAACACTCTCTCATTAAAGTATCAGAGGGGTAGCCGTGTTAGTCTGGATCTGTAAAAGCAGCAAAGAGTCCTATGGCCCCATAGAGATGGGTAACTCCACATACCAGGTTTGTTACCCAAATCTGGGCCAAAAAGCCAAGCTCCCACTGGACTCTAAAGGCAGCCTGACCTGTGGTCAGGGGAGCTGGAACAATCTGTGTAGTGGAGGTGCTGAGAGCCATTGAACCAAACCGTAAACCCTGTATAAGATGGAAACCACTTCAAGCCAGTGGGAGCGGCAGCCCCCCTAATTCCAGCACCTCTGTCTCTGGTGAGAGCTCATGCTGGTGACAGCTGCCTCTGGGCACACAGTGCAGCCTTATCCACCAGGCTGCAAGTAGAGGGTTGCCTCTAGAGCAGTGGTGGCCAAAATGCAGCCATCCTAATGCACCTCTGGCATGGAGTTCTGTGCTGTGGAGAGATGTTTCCATGGAGTCTTCTGCACAGCAGCTGTTCGACAGGGTAACAGCTGCTAGCGTGTGCTCCTGGCAGGGCTGAGATTACCCTGCTGAATCAGTTCCGTGGTCTATCTAGTCTGGCTTCCCTTTGCCAGAAGCAGCCAATTGTTCTTTCAGAGGAAGGTGAGAACCCTGCCTCTGTGATTCCCTTCGTTTGTGATGTACCAGTCCGTAATGGGAAGGCCGGACACACTGGCAGCTGAAACGTTGGAGCATGAGGTGGATCCTATGGATTCTCTTGTTGTTTCCATGGTGTTCATAGGGGCAGGAGATGGGCCCTGGGACACGACTGGGTGAACAGAGTTGATAACCTGAGGCAGTGAGATGTCAGTGAGAGAGCAGCGGCCCTGGGAAAACGGTGTCCCAGATCTTCTCTGTAACCAACACGTAGCTCCCCCAGTAACGATGCTGTCCTCCCCACAAGGTGCAACACAGAGACGATCACAACATGCTTTGTCAGTGTTAAACCTCAATAAATCTTACCCACGGGTGAAAGGGAGGCACAAAGAGGCAAAGTGGCTGTTTTGCCCATGGTCACAGCGAGTTAGTGGCAGAATAGATCCCAGGTCTCTCATACTCTAACCACTTGGCAGCTCAAGCCCATCTCTAGTCGGTGGGCAGGAGACAATCGTGTTGTACTCATGGGGCACAGCCGGATTGGTGATCGGTGTGGTTCGTTGTGTCCTCGGGCTGACACTGGGCGGTGGTCATGGAGCAGGAAAGAGGGAACCTTCCCCAAGGGCATTCCATAGCCCCTCTGAGTCGATCGCTCTGTTCAGAACTTGTGCGGCTCTCAGGAATGATTGGTTTGCTCGGCATGCTGGTGCCGAGTCCAGGATGCTGTGCTCGTTGCTCTGGGCTGACTCCAATTATGGGTGTTAATCAGGGGCTGAATACTTCAGATTCCCTTCTCCCATCCGCTCCGTTGTGTGTGGGGATGAATATACCAGGGACAAGTCCTGACTTAGGCTCATCCAGCTCCCTAACGTGCACAGCTGTCCCTAGACATATCTGGAGAGGTTGCACCCCGCCTCACTCATTTTCTTTCCCAGTCCACCTGTGACATTATCGGATTAATAGATAACCATAGAGATCATTGTTGCAACCACTCTTCTATATTTACGGCAAATCTTGTACGAAGGTTGTCAAGTGAGGTGTCTATGAAAAGATTATGATTTGCTGGTTATGATTATGCCATCTGTATGCATGTATCATTTTTGTATTTGAAGTTATGAATATTGGCTCTATACCTGGATTTCAAATGTTTGCTCTTGGGGTAACGCCCTGGAAGTAGTTAGCCAGCACATCTCGGAGGGATTATTCAAATTGAGTGGCCCATCAAAAGGACACTTAACTGACAGTGGACCTTGGGAGGTGCCCATCTAAACTGAGTGAACTGTCCTACCTGCTGTCTGGAATATAGGTAATGGTTTCCTGCAATGACTGAGCGAAATTGGGCATGAACATGTGACTTGCCCATGTGACTTCAAACATCTGGTCACCTGCGATTCTCCACTACCTGTGCTGAGGTTTTTGTTTGAAACAATGGGTTTCCCTCCACATGGCAGAGGGTATAAATGGCCCTGGAAACCCCTCCATTTTGCCTCTATCCTGCTTCAGCCTCTTTCCTGCCCAAGCCTCTGGGCTATGAACTATGGAGCATTCTAA
This sequence comes from Trachemys scripta elegans, assembly GCF_013100865.1. Taxonomy (NCBI): domain Eukaryota; kingdom Metazoa; phylum Chordata; order Testudines; family Emydidae; genus Trachemys; species Trachemys scripta. The sequence goes on along the minus strand of NC_048307.1, from coordinate 7,763,295 downwards.
CCAAGGAATTGAGAACCTGCCAATGATTTGGAAGCAGCCAGAGACTTATCAAGCCAGCAGTTTATTCCATCACTGTTAGAAACCTGAACCAAGAACTTTGCCATTACTGTGTGTATTTGATTCCTTTAACCAACTTTAACTCTCTCTCTCTCTCTCCTTCCTTTTTATGACTAACCCTTTAGATTTTAGATACTAAAGGATTGGCATCAGCGTGATTTTTCGGTAAGATCTAAGTTCTATATTGACCTGGGTGTGTGGCTGGTCCTTTGGGATCAGAAGAACCTATTATTTGATGAGACTGGTTGTAAAGAACCACTCATCTCTGAATCCACTGTTTTTGGTGGTGATATAAGAACTGGAATGCCTGAGGAAACTGCCTTTATGTTTTCTTGTTAGCCAGTGTGGTGAAACAAGAGTTTACTTTTGTTGCTGGTTTGGTATATCCTATGGGGGATTAGCCACCAGTCTTGGGGTGTATCTGCCCCATTTCTCAGCAGTTCGTCCTGAATTGGGCATCCTCAGTTGTGACCCTCTGAGGCACGGTTACACCACCTCTTTTTGGAAGGAGCAGGTGAATCGTTTTTGCCGTGAGGTTCCCAAGCAGTAGGTTGTGGGCGGGAAAAGGGGAGTGTTGGACAGTGCTGGTATCTCCCGGGGCCTTGTATGGACCAGACGGGCAGCCCATGGTCAGCTTCTGGCTGGAGTTTTCGAGAGCCACAGCTATAGGACTTCAGGAGAGTTCTAGGTTTCTCAAGGAGGGAGTTTAGAGGGCAGGCCGAGAAGATGCTCTCCAATGGGGATGGACTGTGGGGTTGCCAATGGGCCCTGTCAATCTGGCACACTTTCTCTGTGGGTCTTGACTGGAAATTGCCCTAGGACCCAGGAGCTTAGCCTGCATTGGTCCGTAATGAGAATTCATGGTTGCTCCTGGTGACCTACATTCCATCCAGAGAGGAGACTGGAGCCAGCAGCTTCATTGACTCCCTCACTGTGCCCATTGGGTTGATGGGCGTGCAGGGAGTTTAGTTCCTCGTGGGCCTTTCTGAGCAGATGGGCCATTGCAGCGAGCTCAGTGTGAAGAGTGCGGTTGCTGTTTGCCAAAGACTTGTGCAGGTACATTTGGGGCATGCTCCCTTAACAGAGATTGGAGACTCGTTTATGTGGCCGAAAGCTCAGAGACTGATCCTCCTCCAGCGCAGGCCTCCTAGTACTGCCACTGCTGACCTTGGACCAGGTCAGAGCGCCGTTCTGGAGTGACCATGGGAAGGCGCTCTCAGTTGGCAGACTGCTCCCTTTTTTCTCCTGTCCTACCTCCTCCACGCCACCAGGCTCCCCAGCAATCGGATGATGGAAACAAATGGGTGGAGGAGCCTCAACCTTCTGGGCTTCCCGAAATGTACAGCCTTGGTACCGAGGCGACCGGAATGCAGCCTGTAAGGGACTGTAGTAGCACCCGTGGTCGTTCCTTTCTTAGTTGTTGATGCAGCACTTCATGTCTTCAAATTCCTTTGCAAAGACTTACTGAGAGCGAAATTGCCTGTGCTGAAGCATGATCTGCAGAGGGGATAGGGGAGTGGGGAGGGTGTGTGCATGCCGGGGGAGCGAGGGTAGCTAGGGAAGTAGCCACCCAGAAGCTGCTCTTGTTAAGGCCGGTAGAGCAGCTGTGGTGCCTGGCTTGAGGGCAGAAGCGATGTGTGTGTGGGGGTGTGGGGGGGGGGGGGGGGTTGGGGGGCCCCTTTCCGCCGCCCCCCCCCCCCTACTGCCCTGGTTATATTTTTATTTTTATTTATTCCTTTGCAATCCTCCAGCCAGGCCAACGGGACCGAGCATGGGGGGCAAATTCCACGCCTGCCCGAGACTTGCAGGGCTGGGCCCACCGTGAGGTCCCCGCCGGCCTGTGGTGTTTTGTTCAGGTCTCACACAAGGACCCAGGGGATTTAACCAGGGCCACGGGGTGACTAATGTGCAGGAGCCCCCAGTTGGGAGGGTCTTGGATGCCCCGGTTGGAAACCACCCAGCCGCCAGGGGCTCGGGTCAGCATCAGGGCTCCCCAATCCCACAGTTGTTGACTCAGAGCCAGCCCTGCTCAGTCACGTGGTGCCCCCCCGGGTCCCCTCCCTGCACAGCAGCTGGCAAAGCTGAACCAATCAAGTGACCTCAGAGGCTGGGCGAGCTGCGCCCCACAGGGAGAGGCTGGAGCAACAGCTGGGTGCTGCAGGGAGGGGCTGCTGCTTTCTGGGAGGGGAGACTGTGAGGGTAAGGGGGGGGGACAGGGACTCTGTGACTCAAACTGTTCGGAGGGGCAGCTGAACCTTTAAATTGTGCCCCCCCCCTCGCCCCATCAACCGTTATGGGTACCATAGGCCAAGGGAGGCTAAGCCTCCCCATCCCAGGCCGTGGCCCTGCCCATGCTCTCCCGGGAGGCCCCACCCTCGCTCCCCCTCTCCCCTGAAGCTGATGGGGGCTCAGCTCCAGCCAGTGGCCGGGGACTGGGGTGGCTCAGGTCAGCCTTGAAGTCGGGCCAGCTGCCTGGTGCTGGAGCTGGCGCTTGGGCCTGTCGGCATCAGGCTGGTGCTGTGGCCATCCAGCGGCCAAGGAGTCCTCCGGCCGCCAGGGAGTGGGGGCTGCTCAGGCAGAAGGGGTGGGGCCGGCAGGCTAGCCTCCCTGAAGTGGGGGTTCACCTGCCGTCCACGAGCCCCATGTCTCTCTCAGGACTCGGTGGCAGGATCTGGTGGTGCTTACTAGCCAGTGCAAAGTCGACTCTCCATTTTGGTTACAAAATCCTTTTTGCTGTTTTCTCGCATGGTTTGGGTTGTGCCCAAAACGGTGACCCCCTAAGCCTGCAGTGGGCACTGTGTGCCAGCAACCATGGGGCCCTCTGACACGGGGAGCCCTTTGTTTCTTTTTCAGTGATTTCTCAACCCCTTCTCTCTTCCTGGTAAGGTGAAGCCGGAAGGGTGCCTCCTAGTGGTGCAAGGGAACCAGACCTGGGTTATTCAGATCCCCTCCTGCATTGGCTGGGGCATGGGGGAGTTCACCAGGTCAATTTTTGTTTGAACCAGGCAATATGAATTTAAATATCCAAACCAAATCATTCGGATTTCCCCCTTCACTCCCCCCCCCAGCTAAAGTCTCTGTCTGGGTTCAGTAACGGAGTCGTGAGCTCCCTGGGCTCTCGATAGCTCGCTCATTACCATGGCAACCCACTTGCATGCTACAGATATTTTCTTCCCTTTTGACTCTGTGGCGGTTGTGCCTAGATCTTCTGTGCTTCTGGAGATGCCATACTGGCAGCTGTGCACAGATGGGGCTGGAATTTTTTTTTTTTCCTCAGCTGTTTCTGGGAGTGGAGAACATTTTGAATGTTTTTTGGTGTGTTTGATCGGCACGTCTCGGCAATGACGGAAGCGTGGCTTGTGTAACACTGGAGTGGGCCCTCTGCTTCCTGCGAGCCTGTGCCTTTGGTTTAGTCCCGGTTCTCTGCTAAACTGAAAGTGCAGGTTGTGCCATGTTGGAGCAGGTTGAATGGGAACTCTGTGAGGAGGTCAGTGTGGTCCAGTGGATGGGGGTGCTGGACTGGGAATCGGGACATCTGCCTTCTATTCCTACCTCTGCCACTGACCTTCTGTGTGCCCTAGAGCAAGTCACTTCACCTTTTTGTGGCTCTTTTTCCCCCTCCCACCTTTTTTCTCTTGAGACTGTAGGCAACGTGAAGTATAGGTTGTGTGTGTGCAAAGTGCCTAGCGCAATGGGGCCCTGATCTCAGATGGAGCATGTAGGCCCCTGTAATACCAATACTGTCAGCGACAGACTAGACTGAGACCCACTATGCCCACTTAATTTGGGACATAAGCCAGGATTGAAACCTAGCTGTCTGGAGGCAAAAGGCCAGGGACTGTGAGCTCCCTAAGCCACCCAGTTGCCTCACTGGGGAAATGTCAAATTGTGCTTTCCTTGGTGTTTCTTTCTGAGCAGCCCATCTGTAGGAACCCTCCTTGGCCTGGCTAATGCAGAGACCTCTTGGGTCTGCTGGGAATGCGTTGAAGGGGCGAGGTGGAATCCTGCTTGGGCAGATACCTGCTCGCCCCATGCGCTTCTCTCAGCGTGTGTGTCCCCGGCAGCCATTTCAAACAGGGCGGCCATTTATGGGAATGGGAATGCTAGGAAGTCTCCAGGTAGGCTGGTGACTTGGGACGTGCATGCGCATACTTCGCTGCTGTATCGTGTAGACCATTCAGCAGGAAAGAGGTTAACCGGAGAGCAGCAGGCAAAGTGCATGAGTCCGATGCCAGACTCCACTTTGAGGTGGATAACAGCTGAAAGCTGTGTGCTTGACGTGAGGATCTCCATATAAGGCCAAGACAGCTGCAGATACAGCCTGTTCTAACACCCGTGGCTGAGCCCTCCTGAGAAGAATGCTCCCATCCCCAGCAGACTTCGTCTGTAGCCTAGCGCTGTACAGCTGGGGACCTGGCTGATGCTGAACCCAGGCCGGCATCCAGGGAGTTGGGTCATCGTTCCAGATCTGACAGATCCTGAGAGGATTGGGGTGAAGGGGGTGTAGTGTTTGTGACCTACATTCTCCCATTTCAGAGCACTGTCCCTGTTGTACAGATGGGGGATCTGAGGCGCAGAGGTTGTGTCTTGCCCCAGGCCGTCGAGTTGGCACTGACGGGACTTGGGAAGGGAGCCTAGCTCCCAGTCCTGTGCTCAGGTCACCTCTCTGTCTGCTGGTGTGGGCCTCACTGAAAAGGGGCTTAGCCCTGCTCTGCGTTTGGACTTGCTGTCTTGGGAAAGTGAACGTGGGCTCTCCTTAAAGATGACCCCTGGCTGGACTGGGTGCTCCCAGGTTCTCTTCTCCCCTTTCACAGCCGCACCCCCAAATACTAAACATTAAAAATATCCATTTTCTTCTGGAGAGAGCGAGCCTGGAATTATTCTTTCTTTTGCTTTTACCTCCTGGCTGAGGCCCTCCGAAATCTGCTGCTGGGGCCCGGGATGCAGAGACCAGCGTGCACATAGCCAGCGCTTGCCTCTGTTTTTTAGCCCCACTCATCTGCTCCCTTGGAAGCCGTCACCTTCCCACTGTTAACGTAGGCCATGATCCTGGCATGGGCCCACACAGAGGTACCTTGCGTCCATGGAGAGCAACTTGCAGGATCAGGGCTAAAATTTAACATGGGCATGTTGTTCTGTGATGGACAAGCAGCTCGGGGGTCAGGGTGGAGGACAGGCAGGCAGGACTCTGGGCACTAGTACAGATTTCCTGAGCCTGGAAGGTGGGGCCTGATCTCCTATCGAACTGGGACACCATTTTTGCAGGCACAACTTTGCACCGGAGTGACTTTTCCCCGGGGTTTTGTATTGGGAGTGAACTGCTGTGGGAATCGTCAATGAACGGTGAGTGTAATTCACTGCGGGTGCACAACTGTAACTGCAAAAGCAAAAGCTGGGTTTGCAATTCAGAGCCTTAGTGTCCCGTGCCTCAGTTTCCCCCTCTAAAATGAGGATAATGCCACCTCACAGAGGGCGTGAACATTCTGAATGTCTGGACGGCGCCTGGAGCTAGTGGGATGAAGGGCGAGCACTGTTGGTAAAGGCTATATCAAAACAGGCCCCAATCTGTAGTACTTCTGGATCTCCACTTTTTGATGCGCAAGTCAAGGCTCTTTGCTTCCTCCCTTGCCATCCCAGGCGGGCACGGAATAGTGATACACAGGGCTGCAGGGAATGACACCGCAGCGAGGCTGATGGGGATTTGCTCAGGGCCTCCAGAGAGGACAGGGCACTTCCTCGCTCCCAGTAATAACTTTTTGATAGCCTCATGTGAAGCCCAAGCAAGTTGTAGTCTGCCCATTGACTCCATTGATCTGTGGTCAGACCCATGGTGACTGGCTCGTTGCTGAAAATGCTGGGTTCCTCACTAAAGATGTGGGATAAATTTCAAAGTATTATGCCAAATGTGCTGTGCTTGCTTCCCTGCTAAAGGGGAGGGGGCCGTGATCAGGGCGCTGGCCTCGCACTCGGGAAACCTAGGCTCCCTATGTGATCCTAGGCAAGACAATTTCTCTGTGCCTCAGTTTCCCCATCTGTACAATGGGGATAATAGCCCTGCTTCTTCCTCACAGGGGTGTCATGAGGATAAATACAGTAAAGATTGCGAGGCGCTCAGATTCTGCAGTAGTGCATGCCCTTAGAATGGATCTAGATTGAACCCTACAGAAGGATTTAAATTCCGGGAAACACTAGCTTAGGAGCTGATGGGGGAGAGGATGTCTTAGGATGGTGCTGCTGACAGGAGAGAATGAGAGAGCAGGGAGCAGTGACCATATTTCATAGGCCAAATCACTTGGTTGTGGTATGGGAGAGCAGCTTCCAGTGCTCATTGCAGGTGGGGAATGAGATCTGGGAGGGGCAGGGTGGCTAGCTTTAATTATGTGGGAAGGAGTGGGGAGAGGGTGGTTTCCCTTCCCACTTGATGAATCTATGGGTGACTGCTACAGTCCATTCTTTTATTGAGCCAGCTAAGGTCACTTTCAAGAGGCTTTTGTCTAATGAATAAATCCAGGATGCTAAGGCTGTTAGATGATCTATAAGAATGTAATAAAATCTGCCCAATAGAAAGCACCGGTTCCATTGTAGCCATATTGATAGCATTGTGTCTAGTGGCAGGCAGCATGAAGTGCTCATTGAGTCGTGCCATTGTCCTGCTGCTGATCACATGACATCGTGGAGGATTTCATTGCAAGGGCAACACAAAGCCCCTTGAGGTTTCCGCAAGGGCGGCAAAATGACCAATTCCTTCAACCCAGTTAGGTTGCAGCTATGCTATACAGAGTACAGTGCTTAGATTTTACGCGCTGGATTGAAATCCCTGATTTTAATCGTGAATTAAATCAGCAAGCAGGAAATCTTGATTTAAGTAATCTGTTTTAATCTTGGTTTTGCATTTGTACTTTTTTTTTAAATAACTAAAAAAGAGGTGGAAGGTAGCTCATATAACTTGGTACTTCATTTTTACTAATTACTAGGGTACACACTATCTATACATTCTATTTAAGCAATTACATAGCTTAACATACATGTAAACAGTAAGAATCTGAATAAATACATTTTTGTTAGAAAATGGTGAATAATGCATTTCTTATTTACTTGATTGACTTTTTTAGTTGTGATTTGTGTCCAGCTGTATTTGGATGGAAACTGCTGTTTTTGTGCACTTTAATTGAATTCCATTTTATTTTATTTTTTTTAATAAAAAAAAACCTTAAATGTGCTGGATACACAAGGTTTTTTTGTTTTAAATAAGTTTATTAAACATACAAGTAAGTTTTTAAATGCAAAACATGTTTTGCATTTAAAACTCATCTATTAAACAAAGGAAGCTTCTTTAGTTAGTGAATTGGACTTATTGTTCACCATGTCCTTCAGGATTTTAGAACTAGTAGATCTCATGCTCTCTCACCTTGTTTTTATTCAAAGGTTGGAAGAGGAAAGCAAACTTTCCAGCTTTTTCAGCTCCCCATTGGTTTCTCAAATTTGAATGACCTAATCACTGAACTGAACTAGTTGAACAAACTGAAATGAAGAAAGTATTCTCTCTGCATTTGCGGAAGAGACTACTGCTGTGAAAAGCTAGTTTAGCACATCAACAAACCCAGATTCCATGTGCTGAGCTAGTGACTTTCACCAGTTCAGTGGTTTGGCTTTCTTTAAAATTCTAGCAACAAACATGTAGGGCTTGAATGTCGTTTTGGTATTTACTTGGTTATTTTAATAGATTAGTAAATTTGGGCCTTAAAATAGGTTGTTATAATCTCAAATTTAATTGTAAATCGGTTTGTTTATTTACAAAGAAAATGTATATAATTTAAATGAAAAAATAAGTTTTAAACAAAATTGATTTTTATCCGCCCTGCCTTCTTACCATCAAGGTTTATGGAAGACATCCTAAAAGCCACTGCAAGGACTTTCTGTTACTGGTATTCTTCCACTAGAGAATTCTTTTTTTCTATTATCCTGGTGCCAGATTTATTTCTTGGTTTTATTTCTCCGCACCAGGCTTTGTCTGTTTCTAGTGAGTTTCTCTTGGATCTATGTTTTTTTGCATAGGAGGCTGGGTTATACTTTGTTAGAAGCTCTTTAGTTCAGTTTAATAACAATATCCCCTTTTTGGATAAAAGCATAGGACTTGGAGCTAAGAGATCTAGTTTCTATTTACCACTGGTTTTCTGGATTTGGGAAAGTCACTTAACCTCTCCAGGTATGTCTATCCTGAACAATAAGCAGACATGTGAATTCAGTGGGTTTGTTTACACTATAGCATAAGACAAGGATTAGTAGAACTCGAGTTAGCAGACACTGGGTTTGTTAACCTAGGGCATGAGCATCTACACTCATTTGTAACCCCAGGTTAGGAATTGTTGAACTCCCTGCCCCAAACTGGGTCTCCAGCGTCTACACTTCATTATGTAGGCCAACGTCTAACCACCCATATCCCAGACTTCCTAGCAGCCTCCCAGAATGTGGCCGCTCTAGCCCTTTGTTCATGGTACAGAGTGGGGAAAACTTGATTGCCAGCAAACTTGGCTTTCCAGGGGACAAAGAAAGTCAGCCCATGGAATTGAGATACTTTTGGAGGACTCCCAGAGCTCAAGTCTAGTGAGGCTGCATCTACACTGCAAAGCAATAGGGCTTGAACCCTGGATCCTGGATTGACTCAGGCTGGGTCCTGGCACCCTGGGTCCGAGTCCTGGGTTAGCACGATTTGTGTATAGATGGAAAGGGGGTTAGGCTTGAGCCAGAGTTCAAACCCTGGGCTCACATTGCAGTGTAGATGTACTGTGCCTTTCTAAGGCCATGCTTGAGCATCCACACTGCATTGTAAACCTGGACCCTGGTCTCCCAGTTGTGCCGAGTAGGGTGACCAGATAGCAAGTTGAAAAATCGGGACAGGAGGTAGGGGGTAATAAGGGCCCATATAAGAGAGAGCCCCAAATATCGGGACTGTCCTATAAAATCGGGACATCTGGCCACCCTACTGCTGATGCATCCATACTGCACTGCACGGACCTCCAGACTCGGGTCTGCGGCTTGACCTGCATCCACACTGCAGAATGACGGGGCTTGGATCTGAGTCACAGAGGGACTCCCTCCTCTCCCTCCCCCCTGCAGGGTTCTGAGTGCTTTGCTGATCCGACTCAGACTGATTTGTGTGTGGACAGAAGTGGGGCTTGGGCTCAAAGCTGAGTCCAAGCCCAGGGTTAATGTGCAGTGTAGACATATCCTCTGTGCCTTGTTTTTCCCCACTGGTAAGTGGGGATGATACTGTCCCATAGGAATGCTGTGAGGCTTAATTAATGTGCGTAAAGGATAATGAGCTCCTCAGTTGGAAGCTGCTATAGAAAGGTAAATTAATATTCCTTTCCCTTCCTGAACGAATAGAGTCAGAGTTTCAGGCTAGAAGGGACCACCAGATCATCTCATCTGACCTTCTGCATAGCAGAGACCACCAACAATACCTCTGCATGGAACTGCCGTGCTGCTGGAGATGCCGGATTCTGGTTGTCATGGAAAACAGAAATCCTGATTGCTTGTGGCCCTTAACAATCTTGTAGCCTTCTAATTAAGGGCTCCTAGGAGCTGGCTCCAGTGCTGTGTCCTTGCTGCAGTATCAATGCCATGGTCACCAGCACACTGAAGTACTGCAGTGGGACCTATCTGGAGTTCTCTTGAACACCACATGGGAAGTTTGGCTAGCGTAGAATATAGTGGCTCCGTTATAGTGGTGTTGCAATGGCTGCCAGTTTTGTTTTCAGTGCAGTTCAGGGTGTTGAGTTTACTTTATAAAGCCCTGCTTGGTTTGGGTCCTGGGTAACATCAGAGATGGCCTCTGGTCCCGCTCACCCTCCCAATGGGCAAGGTCAGCCGGTACACTGTAGCTACCAGTCTCCAGGTTTGAATTCTGGAGGCAGAGTGTTAGCTGGGAGCCCTCTGCCTTGGGATTCACTTTGCCTCTTGGTCTGGCAAAGCTGGTGGGGCTGATCTATGAGATCTGTCTGCTCGTTTAGGCTGGTGCTGAATTTTGTTCCTGGGCTGGAGAGTTTGGACTGACACTAGCTTTTGTCAGGTTTTGTATCTCTTACTGACCTGAACTCATAGTGCTTTGATGGGCACGTGCTGTGTAGAGAACCATAGTCTTGTTACCGCCATTCCTCCTGCTTTGAGTTCGCTTCCTGTCCAAAATGGCAGTGTAGCACTGGTGCTAAACAGCCAATGCTTTGTACTCCCGAGGTGGCTGCGTTTCAGCAATGGCTGAACAGATGGGGTCCTTGGTATAATTTGTGGATCATTTTGCAGTGTATTGGAGATCCTTCAGGAGGAGAATGGCTCTGCAACTTTATTTTTAATGAATATTTTATTTGAAAATTTTAATATTCAACGTAAAATATTTGAATACTAAAATGATGTGAATTTTTCTTCCGTTTGCTCCCTCGGCTGTTTCAGAAACGTAGAGCAGAGTAAGAAACCCTCCGACCATGCTCGTTTTTAAGGAAAGCCTGTACCAGAGACTCTATCCCAGCAAAGTCGTGCAGCATTAAGGCCATCCCTCTGGTGTGAGATTGCAGTGGGCAACAAGCCTCAAGCCTTCCGAGCAGCGTGGCTGGGCACTAAGGGAACCAGTGTGGCATGGGAGGTGCAGAAATGAATTTTCTGGTTCTTGGCAGAAAATAAAAAGCCCCTTTTGTTTGTCTTCAGCTCCTTCCCCTCGTCGCTCTTTTTAAATGTTGTGTTCCAGATTTAATCATCCCAGTTATGTAAGAGAGCTTGGCTGCTGCAGAGGGCTGGAACGTGTTGGAACGAACACACGCAGTGCCGTGGCACCTACTCGGAGCAGATCTAGAGAACATGGGCTCAGACAAGCCCCCGGTGTGCTCTGTGCTAGAGCTCCTGCTATTGCTACCATGGTCAGAGCTGTGCTGCTGTTGGCAATAGTGGCAGAAGTTCAAGGAGAAAGACCAGTGTGGGCCAGGACAAGAGCTTGAGACAGCCTCTGATGGCTGCTAGACAAGTGTTTTAAGCCTCAGAAGTCCCCAAAGCATTCATAACCCCATGTCCTCCCTGGCCCCTATCTCAAAAATGTACAGAATTCAGGGTCTGACACAGATTAATCCTGTTTATTTATTAGACCAGCCCTCTGCATCCTAAAGATGAACTTCTCCTTGCAGGATCCCACAGATTAAACCCAAAACAGTCAATGTCTCTTCCTCTTTCAGTGCGTGTCTCTCCCTTTAATACCTTGCTGGCTGGCTGTGACTTCTCTCTTCCACTATGGATCTCAAAAGGGTTCTTTTCTTTCCCTTGTCCCCCCCCACCCCATGGCTTTATTAACTCACACATTGTGAGGAAGCAAGGATTGGAAATGGGACATGGAGCATTTGGAATCCAGCCCAGTGGCCATAAGTAATTCAAAGGCCTAATTGAAATGAATTGGTGTGTCTCAGTCCAGTTCCCACGGGACAGGTGCCCATGTCAACTGGTGCCTATTCTGGGAGTGGTTTTTTTAACACCCTTGGCAGTTTCCCTAGGGAGGCAAACGAGAGGATAAGTTGCAGAGACTGAACTTGGCCCCCGAGGTGCTCGCTCCAGGTCAGGGCTGAGGCAGCGTAGAAGAAGCGTGTGTTGGTGTTCCCCGTGGTACCTGCTGTATGGCTAAGATTGGGCTGTAGCCCCCAGGGCCGTCTGGCCAGTGCCCTTCACCAGTGCTGAGTTCTTGGGGAAGCATCAAGCTCTGGAGAGCTGTACGTTTGAAGGGTGGCCGGGAGCAAAACTTGGCTTGAGCCTCCTTGCCACAGCGCTCCTTGCCCTACCCTTGCTCAGCCTCCCACCCTGCTGTCTCCTTGTCAGTCCCTGGACAGGCGGAATTGTGGTCACTGCCTGTATCTCATGGTGGTCCAGTAGGGACCCGGCCTTAGTCAAATGGGCCCTTTCCTGTGCTGTTGCATAGTGATTGGTGCGGACTCTGAAGTGGCAGCTTCCGAATTCTGCTCTGTAGCTTGTGGCTTTCCAGCGACTGAGCAGCTGCGCTGGCCGCTAAAAGCCCTTAAATACCAGGATGTTAAAAATCGAGGCCAGTCTGGCACGGGGTGCTGGTTGGAATTCCAGGGACTTTCCTGGGGTGTCAATGCACTGTCCTGTGTTGCTCTTCTGTTGTTTGAGTAGGGATGGGCACCTGGGTTTGATTCAGACTGGAGTACCCCCTGCTCCACCAGGAACCTTCCCTCCCACCGCCCCAAACTCAGACTGAGTCGCTGAGGGCTGAAGAAGTTCAGGTGTGCCTCCACCCTACCCAGCGTGTTGCTGGAGAGGCTGTTCTCTCAATTGACAGTCCTGTGAGGTCAGGCTGATCCTTGAGACTGAAGCTGCAGATCTGTGGGTGTTCCACCCATCGCAAAGGGTGACTTGGTCCTCTTCCTTCAAGCGTGCATTAACTTGCAGTGGTGACTGCAAAGGCTCCCAGATCGTGCGCTCCTTGGCAGCAAAACCAGACAAGAAGGCAGCTTTCCACCTTCATCTCAGACTGCAGCTTGGGAACCCAGCAGTCCCTAGGGGGTTGCTGCCACTGAGGGACGGACTGTTCTATCTGAAGGCAGCGGGGTATCCAGGAGCAGTGCCCCAGGGTGAACTTGGGCCGCTTTACACAGCGTCTCTGCTTTAAGGCTCAGCTCTGTAAAGTGTCTAATGGTTTGGCTCTGCTCCCGTTGACTGCAGTGGTGCAGGACTGAGCCCGGAGTACTGTTGCAAGTCTTACGGGATCTGGACGGTGGATTAGGCTCACTGTCTTGTTGTCCAGCTGGCTTGTAGAGAATCCTCTGTAGGGTGATGGGGTATTAGTTTTGTGTGTGTGGGCAGATAGCGAAGCTGCTTTGTTTAATTTCCTGTAGAGCACAGAAATTGGAACACTTTATTCCTTTCCCGTTGGCTCTGACGTTGAACTCTTCTCTGCGTTGTAGAAGATGGAACCTCATCAGGAAATGATTCAGAGCTTGCACAAGAGAGGCGGGAGGTGCGGGGGGAGAGACAGACGTCTTCTCTCCAGTGCTGCTGGTGTGCCTTTCTCTGTGAAAGGTCTCTGGGGTCTAATCCAAGTCTGCTTGGAAGACTTGATGGGTTTCTAGAAGTGGAAAGTCCAGCACAGTGTGTCTTGCATGTCTGGTAACCCTGGCTGGGGAGTGTATTCCATGGACTTTGTGTTGGAATCAGGATGCATGCTGTGGGCGTGTGTGTATAAATACTGATCTGTCGTACCTAAGGGAAACACTAATGCAATTTCTCCTTGGCTCTTACTCCAATGATGCTACTAGCATCTAGAGCTGCAATTGCTCATTCTGTGCGCTTGCTCTCCTGTGCCCTCCCCTGCTCGAGCGTGTTAGAAACTGACGGAATGGAGGGCAGCATTTTGTGCTTGCCGTTTTCACTGGATGGGGGTGGCCCTGCAGAGTGACTGTGGCTTTGCTCCCTGCCTCAGCAGAAAGGACATAGCTAAGCCCTGTCTCTCCGTCTCCCACTTCTTCAAGCTTCCTTGAGGCATGGTGCAGTCCCTCCATGCATAGACTCCTGTTCAGATCGGGGCAGGGAGAGTTGCACGTGTGGAGCCGGGATTGAATCAGGCCAGGACCATACAGGGTAGGAGCTGATACTCCACCTTTCTCGTCCATCATGGGGGTGGAATGAGGAGGATCACAGGCATTGAAGAGCAAGTTGAGATTGGAACATCAGCCTTGGCTCATGCCTGCTAGTCAGGGGCTGGACCCATAGGCTTCCACGGACTGCAGCAGGCTTGGGATCCAGCTCCCAGTGAATATTTGCATGTGTAGCTTTATATAACATGTCTGAAGGGTTAACTGACATTGCTGCCTTGTGACTTTCTCTGGCATCCCTGTGTTAACTCCTCCTCCCCGTATTGGTATTTATTTTCCTTTCAAAAAAATGAAATGCAACTTTAGCACCGGTCCAAAGGAATGTTTTTAGTATAACTGGATGACTCGTGCTGGGTTCCAGCCGCAACGACCCAATTTTTCCTCCACTTCTTTGCTGATACTGGAGCCTAGTTAGCGCCAGTTGTGATGGCGCAGACACCCGCCTGGTAGGAAGAGAAGGGAGACCCTCCCACAGCCCTGTGAAAAACCACCAGAGAGCAATACCTTCCAGTCACTACCGGCCAAGCCCGCATCCGGCAAGTGAAATGCGTGATCCCAGGGCGCTTCAAACTCTTCCAGAATGGGCCCCGCATTTTAATAGCGAGGGCTTAGCAGCTACCTACCTTCCCATTCACAATCATGGCCCTGCCACTCCTACCTGGCATCCTGGTGGTAACTGCAGCATTGGCATGGACGTCTAATGTATCTGCAGCTTCCTTAAGTGCAGTCTAGGAGGTGGAGATAAGGAAGAGGGGGCCAGCACTGTGTGACTGGCCAGCACTCTGCAGACAACCAGCACGTGCTCTGCAGTCCACCGTTCAGGAACCTCTGCGCTATCTAGAAGCTTTTCTTTCTGTACCCTACAGTACAGTTGCTAGCAATGAGCAAAGCTGCCCTGGCCCTCTCTGTGGAAAGTCAGGTTCCTGTAGAAGGTGCTTTTCTGCTTGTACTATGTGTGTGTGTTTTCCATTTTGTGGTATGTGCACTTACCTAGCTTCAGAGTGTCTACTCTGACTCGTGGGCTAGGATAAGTAACTCCTGGGTTAGGCCCTTGGTGTGCCAACCTTCATCTGCTCCCAGGAGGAGGGTAAAACTCTGGGGGAGGGTTATTGACAATTGGGAAAAGCCTGTGAGGGCTGGGTATTTTCTGGTAAGTTGTCACATGTCTTGTGTCCCTGTTTATCCTATGTGGTTTTCCCTTTCCTCTCTCACCGTCGTGCGTGGGTCTGCTCTGCCAGTTGTGTGGCACAGGCATGTCCATGTTCAGCTGGATTGGCACCAGGTTAAATAAAGCCCATTCCAGGGTTCTCCTCCCTCCTAGGTCTGTTGGACGTGCCACTGGTTTGGTTTGGAGAGTCAGCGTTTCATGCCAAGGAAACTGCTTGTTCCTGGCTCCAGGTTCCTGCCCTGGGCTGGCACGGGTTGTCCCATCAGATGTTTACCTTTGCCACCTTTTGCTAGAGAGAGTCCATTTGCCTGGCTCATTTCCCCCACGGCTTTCTCTTGGCGGTGTCCTGTGCCGGGACCCTGTGGATCAGATTATACAGCGGCAGTGGAAGGGCGGTGCCCACACTTACTCAAGGTGTGTGCTTGTTTGCACTTTGGGTGTAAGACCGAGTGATTTCCCCCTCACCTTTGCCCTGTACCTTTCGGCTTCAGCTCCTTCCAACTGGCTGCTGATGCTTGGGGCTGGGTTGAGGGGCCAGCTGGCTCTGTGAATTCCTGCCTGCATCTGCAGAGGGCTCACTCGGTGCTGCAAGCGCCATGTTTAGCAGAGGCACCTTCCAAGTCCATGTCCTCACTCTGGCCTCATCCATTGTAACAACATTTAGTAGGTGTGTAGTTAGGTCTCTGGGGTCGCTAGCCAACTCCCATAAGAACAGTCACGCTGGGTCAGACCAATGGTCCAGCTAGCCCAGTATCCTGTCTTCCGACAGTGGTCAATGCCAGGCTATGGACACCTTGAGGATGGGGTTGCGTTCCTGCCCATCTTGGCTAATGGCCATTGATAGACCTATCTCCAAGTTGAGTGGGATGCGCTCTTACCAGTGCAAGGATGGGCGAGGGGACAAACCGTGCCGTACAATCGCTGTCTTTGCAGCAGCGTCCTCGCTGGGTCTCGACACAGCCTCAGCCCCGCTAATCTGCCCAGCATGTATTCTGGTGAGTCTGGATATTCCCTCGCGTGGCTGGCGAGGGGGAGGAAGGAATAGGAATAAAAACTGCAGGCTCCCTCCTGTCCTTTGAGTAAATGCGCCAGGGCTCTATTACCTGAAACTCCTCCCAGGAAACTGCTGGGTGTGTCTGCACTGCAACAGAAGCCCGGGGTGGTGGAACTTGGAGAACCCAGGCGTAGGCCAGCTCCACTGATTACTGACCCTAGGTTGAGAATTTTTGAGCCCTGGCCCCAATCCAGGGTTCCAGCATCCACACCGCAATACGCAGGCCTGAGTCCAACCAACCGTATCTCAGGCTTCCTGGTGCCCTCCTGTAATGTGGCCGTTTTAGCCCTTCGTGGGTACACGTGACTGGTCACCCCAAGATTGAGCAGCCTGCCCAGACATCCTGCTGAGCTGTCACTTGGGCCCCTGTGCTCCCAGCAACCTGGAGGAGTTGCCATTTGAAGGCCTTCTCTCGCTTGTGCTTTCACTGAGGGGGAGGGATAGCTCAGTGGTTCGAGCATTGGTCTGCTAAACCCAGGGTTGTGAGTTCAATCCTTGAGGGGGTCACTTAGGGAATCTGGGGCAAAAATCTGTCTGGGGATTGGTCCCCCTTTGAGTAGGGGATTGGACTAGATGACCTCCTGAGGTCCCTTCCAACTCTGATATTCTATGATTAAGGAGGACAGAGGATAGCAGCGTAAGTGAATCAGTGGCCCGGGGTGTCCTTTGTGTTGGTAAATAGCCAGATTCTTCGGGAACGAGTCTGAGCCCCTCTTTCAGTTGGCCTGGCTTTAGTCCCTGGCATGATCGGGGCAGGGAGCAGGACTGAATTTACACAACAGTCCAGAGGAGTGAAAGCTCAGGCTTTGGCACAGAAAAGTGAAGCGATGGTGTTTCTAGGACTCTGGTTGGAGTTAGTGAAAGTTTCACCTCCCCAGTGACCGGAAAACTGGGTTTTATTTTGGGCTTTATTTTTGTATAAGACGAAAAAATCCTTTTAGGGTTCGACTTCCTTGCTGCATCAAATGGCAATGCCGGCCGGTGCTTTCTGAAACGTGATGTAACTGTGTACTTGCTCCAGCCATTCCCCCCTCCTCCCCCCTTCCCCGCAGATCTCAAAGTGATTCACAAACACCCAGCCCAAGGATTTCAAAAGGGACTCGTGATTTTTTTTAGGCATTTCTGATTTTTTTGGCTGCCTAACTTGAGATGCCCTCGGGGGGCCTGATTCTCAGAAAGTGGTGATCACCTGATTTTTGGAAATCAAGACCCTTTAATGTGTCCAAGGCTGAGCCCCTCCGTATTGATGCACCCAGAATCACTGGTCACTTAATAATCTTGCCTGGAGTCCGGTATGTTCTGTCCTTCCCCCCCTCCCTTTTGTCTGGTTTATTATTATTTGTATTGCTGTAGTGCCTAGCATGGAGCTGGGCTCCATTGTACTAGCTGCTGTATAAACACAGAACAAGGCGGGCAGGGACCGTTTCTTGTCCCGTGTTTGTACCGCACCTAGCACAGTGGTTCTTGGTTGGCCCTTAGGCTCTATCATAATAAATATTGTTAAGTCTCTCAGTGTTTTTGTGAGGTAGGGAAACATTTTCCACATTTTACAGCTGCATAAACTTAAGGACAGTGGGGTTAAGTAACTTGCCCAAGGCCACGGTTCGTCTATGGCAGAGTGGGGACCAGATCCCAGGAATCCTGATTTTCCACCCCCTTTGCGCTAACCACTAGTCCATGATTCCTCACTTATTATTTTTTTAACTGCATAAGCAGCTCTTGAAGATGCTTCAGTGGCATCTGTGTTTGTTTCCATGGCAAAGCACTCTACAATGGTTGCCAAAAATAATTCTCCGTGCCAGCCTCGCCATCTGCAGGAGGAAGTGTCAGAGAAGCTGGCTTGGATGCTTCCTCTGTGCCCTCTTTCTCTTCATAGTATTCGAAACGTGTAGGCTTCTGTTCCGCTCGCCTTGCTATTTTCACGGCAAGGGTTTAAGCAGTGCCGGGGAGAGGGGGATACGGGGCGCAAGGGAGGGGTTGAAGGCTGGCCCAAATGGAGGCTGGTGCTGAGATCAGTCCACTGTAGAGTTGTTTTGGGGACTCCTTGTTGCAATGTGCCGGCGGTCCCGGTGTCTGGCGGGGGGAGGACTCCGTGGGCCACGGCAGGCTTTTCATGGGCAGCCGAGTCCGGTTAGCTGATCCGAGACTATTCGGCCTCCAGCCTCTGCCGCTTTGGGTCCTGGAGGAAGTGGGGTTTCGAAGGGCTCTGTGTGGGAGGGCTGCTGCCAGTTGAAGCAGCTGGAGGCGGTGACGGATGGGAGAGACAGGGGCCCGCGCTCGAGGTGACACTCTAATCGGATGAGAAGGAATGACTGCTCCAGATGGACCTGTCAGCTTCAATGAGCGCCAACACCTTTCCCACTCCCTGTCTCACTTTCTCTCGGCTTCTTCTTTTCCTCTCCCCCTTGTCTGATCCCCTTCCATGTTCTTTTGCTTCCCCCTTCCTGGCTTGGATCCTCTCTGGCTTTTTCAAGTAACCCCAGCGCCCTAGGCTGGGTGCTGCCTTAAAGGATCAGTTGCCCACTTCCTTATGCCCTTGTTTTGAGGCCAGCGTTTGCCGATTAGAGGGGGAGGTGCTAGGTCTTTTGCAGCCCACATGAAAGGGAGAAGGCAGAGCTGGACTCTTAAGCTATGTTTATGCTTGTGACGGCGTGTAGAGTTCAGGCACTATATGCGTGGCTACATGCAGCAGGAAAAGGCTCTGTCAGTGGGATGCTACGCTGCTAAAACAGCTGTGTAGACATGGGCGACGTGGCTTGGGCATGTAGAGAGCCGTGTAGGGGATGTACCCTGGGGGTTCAGGCATGTAGGCCGCTTTGCTCATCCAAGTCAAGTACGCTGCTGTTTATACCCAGGCTGGCTGGGCGTGCAGCGTCCGCACGCTACATGCTGCCGCAAGGGTATCCTGAGGCTTGAACTGTCCTGCAGCAAGGGGCGTCACGGGGCAGCAGTGCGCCACGCTGTGGATTACGATGCCCTCCAGGTAGCGCATATTTTATGTCTCAAACCCAACCCTCTCTCAGTGGATTGAGGCTGACTTGACTTCACTCCCGTCACTGGATCAGGACTGTTACAAAACATGCATGCAAAAAATCCTCCCCTGCCCCTAAGGACATGCAGGATCCCGCTGTCTCTGGGGAGCGTAACTAAGGGGTGCTGACGCTACAGACTTTTTCCCTGGGCTCTGGCCCTGGAGGGGGCGGCTGCCGCTGCTGTGCGGGAGAATATGCTCCGGGAATTGAAAAAGGGGAACAGAGTGGCACCTTCTCCTGTGCCCTGCAGCACGTTGGCAAAGAAGACGCCAGCTGTGATGTAACAGGGCCAGATCCTCCGCGTTTCTCTGCTGAAGTCAGGAGGGGAATTCAGATGTGCACCACCTGTCCCGTAGGCTGTGTCGTCTGCACTGTGGTCTGGTGTAGCTGCAATAGCACGGGCAGTGGCAGCGGAGGCATGGCTTAACTGCGCTGAGTAGAAACCTGCTTGAAACCGGTGGGTATGTACTTGATACAGTTAAGCTATCCCTGCGCTGCTGCTACCATGGCTACGCTGCTGTTTGTGCTCTCACTAGCTTGATGAGAGGTAGCAGGAATATGTGCTGGGAATCACACCCCGAACCTGGGAATCACACCCCTAGCTCGTAGTGTAGACTGAGCCTGAGTCATCGCTGGGCACTGCTAGCACCTGGATCTCAAAGCACTTCCCAAAGATTGAAATACATTATTCCTGTTTCACACTTAGGGGAAACTGAGGCCCAAGCGGATGTCCACGGCCGCACAGTATGTCAGTGGCAGAGGTGGACGTAGACTCTTGGTCTGCTGAACTCCCAGCCTCCCACTCTGGTGACTGAGTCGTGTTCTCTCCCACCCCTCGTAGAAATCATTTCCCCGGGAGGGGTTTCTCTGCGGCCTGAGGAGAAGGCCTGCGTGTTCCACAGCACCTGAATACTCCCGCATCTGCCTGGCCTTCCCATGGCAGGGCCTTGCAGGTGTTGGAAAGCCCAGGGCAGTGGAAATTCCCCTCTCTCCCCACCCCGCAACACAGGCCGCTGTCTCTTTAATAATCTTCCTAGGTGACGACTGTATCTTCAGTGTCTCTCAGACAGCAGGGAACTGAATTTCTTCGATCCCCCTGCTTCTCCCCACACGCGGTAAGAGCGGCTCAGGCACCTGCTTAGACAGCCGTGGCAGATTAATGTGGGGCCTCGAGGCTGGCGGGCGCAGATGCCAGCAAACTCGATGTTTCATTAACTTTAATGGGAAAATCCTACGGAGTGTGTGCTCAGGCTTGGCTGGCTGCCCGCCCAGCCAAATGAAAAAGCAAATTCCCCCTTCTCCGCCCTCCCCTCCCCCCCAGACAAGGGTCAGGTCCGGAGCAGCGTGACGTTAGCCTGTCTGTCTGTGTAAGAATAACAACACAAAATGGAGCAAGACCAGGAGCGCAATCATGGCCATATAGGTGGGGCATGACACGAGATCGCCCTTCCTGGTGGGGGAGAGGTCCCTTCACTTCTCTCGCCCAAGCACTGACACTGAAATTAAACAGCCCCTTAGCCCATGCCCAGTGGGCCTGAGTCAGCTGGCACGGGTCAGGCGCAGGTTTTTGATTGCAGCGTAGACATATCCCATGTGCCTTGAGCATCAGCTGGGGGCATTGTGGATAGCTGGAGCCTAGCTTGGCTTGCTGACAGCCATGCTACAGCGCTATCTGCACTGTACAGTATTAGCTACCCCGTGGAGGGATTTGCTCACACATGACAGCACCCAGCAGTTAGAGCGTGGCTACCCTGTGGTGTAGTCCGTGTGTTAACTGTGTGCTTGAGCCCTGTTAAAGCTTTGGGCCAAGATTTTTCAGTGGTGATTTTTAGTGCCTCGGTTTTTGGGTGCCTAGCTCGAGAAGAGCGTGCTGAACGCCCACCCCCTGAAAAGGACGTCCCTTCTTAAGGGGATTTAAGTTGAGCGCCCAAAATCTTTCATCCCTTCTGACAATTCTTGGCCTCGGATTCTAGCAGGCCTGACTCCCAGTTCAGGAGCAAGGTTGAAACACCCAAGTGGTGCTGTCTGTACCCTGCAAGGCCACGCTGTGTGTTAAAGGCCAGGAACCAGATCTCTTGACTGTACAGCGCCTACAGTGTAGACCATAGACTAGTCCTCTCCCCGCTCATCCCTAGCCTCCACTTCGAGTAGTTAATGCTCGGCGTGTTGTGGCCCTCAGTTAAAATAACACTGTTTTACAGGGTAGCCTTCAGACCATGGTCCACAAGGTCCCATCTGGGCGGGTCCGGGAATCGTGCTAGCGACAGCTGCCTGAAATCACTGCTGCTGTTGGCTGGATTCTGATCCCAGAGCCGGCCTGGCCGAGATGCGGGAAGTCAGAAGCAGAAGCATCTGCTCAGAGCCGGGACTCTGCTCTGTCTGCGCTTGTGTGTGAGATGGTTATTTCGCCGGCCATTTGTTTTCTATTTTTGTAGCGTGGGGGCACGGCAGCCCCTGCAGCTGTGGTTTCCTCCTGCAGTTTATGTTCGGAGTTGGTATCATTAGGCTGTTTTTACTGGGGTGTGTGGTATGTAATGTTTGTCCTACCAGCTGGTCAGGCTGCGCTGCAGGGAAGGCCTTCTGTAACCCCCAGTGAATGGGTATCTACACAGCAATCCGTCTGCAAAGTATCCAGGGGAGCAAGGACCTGATGTCTCTTACGAATGATACAGTCATGCAGGAATACCTCGATACCAAGGCTCGTGACGCTTCTTGCCCTTGAGAGCAAGTCACCAATTTCCTGCTTGGCTTGTCCCCTAGCAGGACAGGCGTGCATGGAGACGGGCGCCTGTTCCTCCACCAAAGCAAATGGTGGTGGAGGATTGGAGGCAGCCAGAATGGGAGAGGTGTTGGGATGAAGTAGTGGGGGCAGGGTGTGGGGGTATGTGGAGTTATTGGGGGAGGGGGAGGGAGGAGCTGTGGCAGATCAGATATCATGGTGCGGGTCGTGTGAGCAATAAATGGAACGGTATTTGGGACAACCAATGGAACTCGGCGTGAGTGCCTCTTGGATCTTTGGGGCGGTGAGCCTTGATGTAAACACCAGGTGAAGGAGAGAGTTGGGTCTTCTAGCAGGTTCACCCACCACCAGGCCTGTGTGGTTGTCGAATCTGCCTTGCTGGAGGTAGCACTTCCTGTGGGGCGCGGAGGGAAGGGCTGCCTGTCCAGAGTGGGAGCTGGGACTGTACGTGGCCGGCTCTGCGAACTGGCAGAGACCAAGGGGTGGCTTAAGTGAAGCTTTGCCTTGGGCGAAGGGCGGTGGGATAGGGAAGCCTGGAGAAGAGTTACGGATGGCACAGTCAGCTGGACTCCTGAGCTTGTGAATGAATAGATGTGTGGAGAGTGCCGGGTTTTGTGCTGCTGGGTAGGGGTGGGATGTCTACCAGGCAGCGTTCGGCTCCTCTGCTCCTCCTTTTAAAACCTGCCTCCTTCTGTTCCAGCCCACGACCCTCCCCCAGGGCACCATCAACATGAACCAGTGTACGGATGTTGTGGATGGGGAGAGCCGGACGGGGCAGAAGTTCTCCCTGTGCATCCTGACTCCCGAGAAAGAGCACTTCATCCGAGCTGAGAACAAAGAGATCATCAGCGGGTGAGTCGAGGCCCTGGGGTCTATCTTCCCGGAGGTCATGTGGGACCCTCTGCTTAGGTTTGCAGCACAGGGGTGGTACTGGAGAACGAGAGGGCTGGATGGCTCAAGCGACTTGCGATGGGATATGAAGCCTCTTGCTTTGTCCAAATCCTGCTCAATTGGGTAGTGTCTTTTGTCCTTCCACGGCTATTTCTGTGGTGGGTCTCCACCCAGTTCCTACTTGTTAGGTGCTCACAAAACCCAAGCGACTGTTGTGTTTGTTCGCCTTCCACTGGAGTTCAACAGAGATGCCAAGGGGTGGAAAGCTGTGAAAACTATGCCAGCCCAAGCCTCACCCTACCATGTGCTCCTGCCAGGGTGGAGGCAAATGGATGGGGGTGATGAAGGAAAGCTGTCGTTACTGACACATGGAGCACGATGGCAAAGTCTTTCAAAGCTTTCCCTCAGTGTCAGTTGTTCCCCCACTTCCGCCATGGGGTGATACCACCCCGTGATGTGGCCCTTGGCTTGTCTTCTGTTCTCTTTGCTGGATGGGCTGGTGATTTTTCCATTCTTTGAGGCCCATGCTTTAGAGAGACGGGTCCCCAATGCATTCCTGGTGCTTTGTGTCTCCTGGGCATCTGGCTGTTGAAGGTACTACTGCCACCAGTTCCAGCAGTTGAGTCTCCTAAGGATTAAACTAACCCAGCTTTAGTCTAAAGTCACTGGGCTCAGGGCAGGGGTAACCAGGTGAAATTTAATGGTCTGAGAGATACAGGAGGTCAGAGCAGATGTTCTAATGGGTCCTGCTGGCCATAAACGCTATGAAACTTGTGATGGGTGCATGTCACTCACTGTACAGCTCAGTGCCCACGGGACGATTTGCAAGAGGGGTTGGTCATGCGACATCAGAACACATATCAGTCCGTGATAGTGACAGATCCCATCTCTGCGTCCAAGCTATAGTATGGCACTAAATAGGCCTCGTAAACTAACCCAGCTATATGTTTCTTTCTTGTTCTTGTAAAAGCACTGGGTCAGATTCTGCCCTCAGTTGCCTCGCTAAACCCGAGGGTTGTAACCGAGGGCAGAATTTGGCCCCAGTGTGTCCTGGTTTGAGCATCATATGCAGTTGTGTGTAGCTGCAGGTCTACGGAAGTTGCTCTGTTCTAGAATTCTGCCTTGCTCTGCACAGTACCTGCCTTTTGTCTCTGATCAGTGGCTGATACAGGATTGGGGGAGGGAAGTGAGGCCGGATCCTGCTTTGGGAAGGGGATGGATTCTGTGGTCTGAGCTCCAATCCTGCATTTTCCAGGAAGCCTGAGCGACGACTAGGAGTGTGTGTGCAGCCCGTACCTGGGCCATCTCCCAGCATCAGTGTCAACGTGCTGGACCATTTGGCACTTGCTTGGTTGGCAGGGCAGCTCTGCGATGTGCATGGTTTTAATGACGGGTATTATGAGGGCGATAAACCTCTAATATTCGAGAGGCTCTAATTGCATTGGTGCCTCCTGAATCCAGCTGGCAGCCGAGCCCTGCCGCTGTCCAGTGTGATGCTTTGCGAGAGGCTGTGTGGCAAGCAAAATCCACCTTTATCACTAGTGTGCTCATTGGCATTGGAAGCCAAAACAGCCCAGCTTGCCAAGTTCAACAGCGAGCGCAGGGGCTGTGCTGGCAGATTGTGTGCTGCACATCTGGACCCGATGGGCATAAACACACACTCTGGGGAAGAAGCTGGAAGGAATACACTGGCAACTGCTTGCTAATGGCTGGATTTGATGATACCATGGGCTGCTTGTAATTCCCCCTTAACAGCAGACATTTATCTTCCACTGACTTTTGCTCTTTCCCACTTGGCTAGTTTTCCTCCACTCCTCTCCTGACCCCAGATCCCCACAGGCCTCTGGCACTTGTAATAGAGCAGCGTGACTGCCAGTAGGGGACTGACTTATTGCATGAGAATCATGCATGACTTCAGCAGGGATATGATCAGTGATGGAGCATTTAAGTCCTGAAGTTGGGAGTGCCGCCTCCTTCTGGGCTTTTGTCCAACATATTCTGAAACTCAGACACCTGCCTTTGGAAAATCAGGTCTGTTTAAGGTGTCTCCAGTGGTACCCCAGAATTGAGACACCTAGAGTCTCTAGTTACTTTTGAAAATCTTGGTCAGACGGTTGATTTTTGTGGTGTTTCCCATTGATGTATGTCTTACCTAGTGACGTACTGCAGCAAGGACGCTTATGGAAGGGGAGAATTTTTAAACACACTGTAGCATTTGCGAAGTGTTTTGAAAATGGAACTGGCTCAGAGTGCTTGGGAAGCGATGTCCCTGGTCGGTCCCGTCAGTGGATTGTATCATTATGGTAACAAATACTGGCCATTTACAAGACCAGTCAAGAAGCTGGTAGGGATAAAGTTGGGGGAGGGGAGGGAGAGGAGCCTGGAAAGGGATAGGTTAGGGGACGATTGGCACTAAGGAGGAGGCATGTTGTGTGGTCTGTGCTTATACCGCAGTAACCTGATCTTTGACCTAGCTGGCTAGTCCCCCTCATGGGCATGTCATTAATAACTGCAGGATCTTGAAGTTGTCGTCATTGTCAGCACCGTGGCAGATCCCCAAGAGACCTCTCTATCGATGTCCTTAGGAGGTGTGGCTAAATATTCAGTTGATGTCCATCACTGGCGATCTTACCGTACCATTGAAGCTTTTGGTGACCACATGAGGTCAGGTGTGTAGCAGCAGCCCTGGCTTTGGAATCCGTTGGTCTTCCATCCTAAAAATGTGCGCAAGCCACCAAAACCAAACTAGGGCTGATGGAGGCAGTTGAAGATAGTCATAACCAAACCCAGCATCACGGCTCTTGTCCTGATTACTTAATATACCTTCTATTCCTCTGTTATACCTGACGAGAATCAAAAACATCAGTCTCACTCTTCAGCCTTCTTCAGTGCCCATGTTCCACTGCTGAACAACTGAGAGAGGTGGTTTAACCATGGTTTTATAGATCGGCAGCTTTGTAGCAAACCTGATGTCATGATGTCCCCACAGATGCTATTGAAGGGCCCGAAATCTGGCAACAGCTGCTGGTATACGAGTGTCCACCTCTTTCGAGCGTCCTCCAACACTTCCCAAGTATCTGAGCAAGTGGCAATGTCCTGTTCAGGCAGGTTAATACTGAGCTGGTTGTAATCTGGAGCTGTAGGCTGGCTGGGGGCCGGGCGCTTACTGCTTTTCATCTTCAGAGCACTTCAGCATCCATTTAATATGCCCAGGGCCGGCGCTTCCATTTAGGTGACCTAGGTGGTCGCCTAGGGTGCCAGGATTTGGGGGGGGGGGTGGCATTCGGCCGCGGGGGGGGTCCTTCCGCGCTCTGGGTCTTCGGCAGCAATTCTGCGGCGGGTCCTTCACTCGCTCCAGGACCCGCCGCCGAAGTACCCCGAAGACCGGGAGCGCGGAAGGACCCCCCCCCACTGCAGAATTGCCGCCGCTGATCGGGAGCGCGGAAGGACCCCCGCCTAGGGCACCAAAAACCCTGGCGCCGTTCCTGAATATGCCCCTTGGCTTTCCTCATTTCTTCTCTTGCTTCTTAATTGCTGGATGGCTTTTCTCTCCTATCTATGCAGGGGTTGAGAGAAGAAGGCAACTCCCATCAGAAAACCAGTGTCACTGTGCATTCAAATCCAAGAGTCCCTTCTCTGTGTTCCCCTCTCAGACCGTGCGGCTCTCTTGGAAAATGTTGGTTTGAAAACCTTCATGGCACAAAATGCAATAATCCTATCCAGTGGAACGCACCTTCAGTCAGACGGCGCTTGTGAGCCGTGCGGTGGCTTTCCACGGAGCCTCCTGTTACAACGTTAAAGGGAGCCCTTGCGGATGGCAGTGTTCTCCTGACCTCTGGGTCTAACGCAGAGATAACGGAACATGCCCTATCAGCCTTGCCACCGTTTGTGCGGCTTGTTCACTGTTTGCTCTTTGCTCAGATCTGACAGTAGAACTAAATTGGTCAGTTTCTTTTTCTTGTTAACCTGTTTGTTTCTCATATTCTAGCACCTAGCTACAGGGACTGACCCTGCCAGGAAATGTTTGAAGGGACCCATCCCTTAAATCAGACTTCTGTCTGATAATGTTCTACCTTCTGCTGTTACAGGTGACAGCCCAAGGAAAGTCCCTGTGACTGAAAGGGATTAGAGAAATCAGGTGGGCGTTGTGCATTTGACAGCCCATGGCAGTGTCTGTTTCGCCCTAACCCCTCCCACCTCGCTCTGTTTAGTTCCCTCTGTTGCTTCTGTGTGGTGTCTTACTCCTTCATGCTTTTTCGCAGGTTGCCCACAAAGTTGTGATTAATACAATTTGTGGCAATCTCATGGAGGCCTGCCTGCTAGGAGATGGTGTGAGACCCGCTAAATGTTCACGTTAGGCCACTGAATACCCAACGGTTGGGAGCAGTTCCTAGTCACTGGGTTGCAGGGGATTCGAGCAGGGGGTTGGATTTATTGTTAGATTTCATGGTGTTTCTATTAATTATGTTGGTTTTTAAACACCCTCTTCACCCCCTGAATGTTGGGTCTAATGATTTTGAACAGTGCTTCCCTCTAGCAGTCTCACAGCTGGGCACAGTCTCGTCTCCAGGGAGCTGTTGCCTGGCACATCCCCCCCCGCCAACCTTCGCATCCTCTCATGTTTTACTCTCCTGTGGTGGTGGTGTCATCCCAGCTGGGTAGCTCTCTGCTCGTCCTTTGTGGGAAGGAACGTGGAAAGGGTTTGGTTGATCACTTTCTCCTGTAATTGGATCACTCGCTGCCAGGCTCCCAACAGAGCAACTGGCCTTAAGAGGAAAACTAAAATGAAATAACTCTTCTCTCCTATGCCCGCTGCTGGTGCTCAGTTGCTTAGCAACACCAAAGGTTGGGCTGCTAAATAGAGAGAATTCCTTGTATGTTTCTCCATCTTCAGGCCTGGGATGAATGCTCCCGCTCCCCTGGTGGGGTGAGACAAGAAGGGAAGCTCAGGTTTATTCTGACTGATGAGGGAGGCTGAGCCTGTGGTGCTGAGCTGCTGAGCAAGGCAACGGAGAGCCGAGGGTCAGCTGTTGTCTCCTGGTGAGACTCGGGCATGGAAGAACCATGGCAGTACGGTGCTGCACCTGGAGATCTTTCCTTGTCCCTGTTGCTGTCCCCTCTCCTGGGCTGCTTCCCTTTACCTGTGCAGAGGCGGTGCTCTGTACTGTCTTCATATAGTGCTCCACCGCTAATCGCTGCTCTGCTCCTCCCCGTGGCCAAAAGTATCCCGTCCCTCACACCCAATCCAAACCAAGCTCACGGGACTGCCAAGCCCATGCTAGAGTCACCATCCGATCCATGGTTCTAACTTCCCCGGCCCCTCTGTGCATTGTCTCCTTAGAATGTAAGCTCCCTGGGACAGGCCCCTCAACCAGCTCTTTCAGCAAACTCCAGAGTCCAGGTTGTCTCCCCGCTTCTCTTCCGTTCCTCCCCTCCCACGGTTTGCTCTCTACACTTGCATTATATCTGGGTAGGACAAAGACCTTGTACCTTGGCAGCTTACAAGCCTCAGTTGCTACCGTAGCACTGGGGGCGTGCACTCTGCATGCCACACGGAATAACTGGATGTCAGACTGGGCTTGGGATCTCTTGTTTATCTTGCGCTATGGACTCTTACCTTTCTTTCAACGCGGAGTCCTCCCTGCCCTTCCCAAACCAGAAAGCTCTGCAGGCTGCAGTCAGCCGGGAGCTGTGCTGGCAGCTTGTTTTTAGGGGGGGCCCCCTCCAGCTGTGGACATCCAGAGGCTAGGGACACCATTCCTTACCCATCCTGGTTAATAGCCATTAATGGACTTAACCTCCATGAATTTATCTAGTTCTCTTTTAAACCCTGTTATAGTCCTAGCCTTCACAACCTCCTCAGGCAAGGAGTTCCACAGGTTGACTGTGCGCTGTGTGAAGAAGAACTTCCTTTTATTTGTTTTAAACCTGCTGCCCATTAATTTCATTTGGTGGCCCCTAGTTCTTATATTATGGGAACAAGTAAATAACTTTTCCTTATTCATTTTCTCCACACCATTCATGATTTAATATACCTCTATCATATCCCCCCTTAGTCTCCTCTTTTCCAAGCTGAAAAGTCCTAGCCTCTTTAATCTCTCCTCATATGGGACCCGTTCCAAACCCCTAATCATTTTAGCTGCCCTTCTCTGAACTTTTTCTAATGCCAGTATATCTTTTTTGAGATGAGGAGACCACATCTGTACGCAGTATTCAAGATGTGGGCGTACCATGGATTTATATAAGGGCAATAAGATATTCTCTGTCTTATTCTCTATCCCTTTTTAAATGATTCCTTACATCCTGTTCGCTTTTTTGACTGCCGCTGCACACTGCGTGGACGTCTTCAGAGAACTATCCACGATGACTCCAAGATCTCTTTCCTGATTAGTTGTAGATAAATTAGCCCCCATCATATTGGATGTATAGTTGGGGTTATTTTTTCCAATGTGCATTACTTTACATTTATCCATATTACATTTCATTTGCCATTTTGTTGCCCAGTCACTTAATTTTGTGAGATCTTTTTGAAGTTCTTCACAGTCTGCTTTGGTCTTAACTATCTTAATCAGTTTAGTATCATCTGTAAACTTTGCCACCTCACTGTTTACCCCTTTCTCCAGATCATTTATGAATAAGTTGAATAGGATTGGTCCTAGGACTGACCCTTGGGGAACACCACTAGTTACCCCTCTCCATTCTGAAAATTTACCATTTATTCCTACTCTTTGTTCCCTGTCTTTTAACCGGTTCTCAATCCATGAAAGGACCGTCCCTTTTATCTCATGACAACTTAATTTACATAAGAGCCTTTGGTGAGGGACCTTGTCAAAGGCTTTCTGGAAATCTAAGTACACTATGTCCACTGGATCCCCCTTGTCCACATGTTTATTGACCCCTTCAAAGAACTCAAATAGATTAGTAAGACATGATTTCCCTTTACAGAAACCATGTTGACTTTTGCCCAACAATTTGTTCTTCTACGTGTCTGACAATTTTATTCTTTACTATTGTTTCAACTAATTTGCCCGGTACTGACGTTAGACTTACTGGTCTGTAATTGCCAGGATCCCCACTTCACTGGTGCCAGGCCTTGCTCTCAAACCTTCCTCCAAAGAAACTGGCTTCCCTGCCTCAGTGCTTTTCTTCCTGCCATAGGGAGCAGCCAATGGGACTTCTGTTCCCAGCAGCAAATGGGGCTCCTAGTAGAGAGGGGCTGATGCTTTGATTTTTAAATAAGATTGGGACTCGCTTGCTGAGGTGGGGAGTGACAGGAATTTGAGAGGTTGGGATCTCTTCTTGCAGGAGGGGGTGCTGATGGGTGCCAGCAACGCCCTGGGATGAGCCAGTCGGGTCCTGTGTTTGGTGGGTGGGAAGCTAATCAGCAGCCTTGTCTGCACTAAAACCTTGTAGCCATAATCCAGGTGGCTCCGTAGTTAGATGTCTGTGCTTTGTCTGCACTTGTGCTTCCGGGCTGGCTGGCAGGTCGTTCTTCCCCGTTGTGGGGGAGGCGGTGGTGTTCTCACTTTGATAAACCTTTGTAAATTGTGTAATCAGTTTGGAAGCTGAAGGAAACCAAAAGTGAGGGGAAGAAGGGAGTGAGCAGAGTGTCCCTGGGCCCGTTGTACAGGGCTCGCTCCTGCTTCACCCGCTCTGGGTCTCCGGCTAACAGCTGCTCCACTGGAGGTTCCTTCTCTGCCCTGTGTGATGATATTGACCGGATACAGGTGGAGATCTCCCCCTAGCTCTGCTCTCCGACTCTTCCCCTACCCTACAGCATCACGGGACACCAGCCCCCCCTTCTTCCCAACTCCCCTTGGCATCTGTTTCTCCCACTTAGCTATGCCCTACAATGTTACAGCAACTCCAAGACTCTCCTGCTGTGCTTGGTCATGCCCTGAAGCATTGGCAAAAATGCCCGTTTTCCCCTCCCTTCTCTCCCTGATCCCTGTGCTGTGCCCAGTCACACAGTTGTTACTGGTATCTCCTGTTTTCCTCTTTCTCCCATGCTCCAGTATCCGTCTCAGTCTTCCATTACTCTACCCCATTCTACTCGCTGTGGGTAATGCTAAGAGACACGCATGCTGCAAAGAAAGTGGGGCTGATTTCTTGTGCATTGGCCCTGCATCTTATTTTGAAACTCTGCGTTTTGCCTCCAACCGTGGCATTAATCCTCCCACTTGGTTTCAAGCCATGGTAGTTTTATTTTGCAGCTGCAGCATGCTGCTAAGATTCCCGTATTCGGAGAGCTGTCTTGCGTCCGTTGCGTGCTTTTTGATATTTATTGCCTAACCAAAACCCACTTGATGTGGTCATCCCAAAACTCATGCGACAGCAGCGCACACACACACTCAACGGGAGTGTGTGTGTGTGGGGGGGAAATTAGGTGAAGCGAAGCATGAAACATCTGGAGCAGCCTGATTGCAACCAGGTTGATTGAGATGTATGGGCTGCTTATCTGGACATGACAAGAGCCGGTAAAGGAATCCACAGCACAGCTGACTCATGGCAAGGACTGGCCTTTTTAATGCTGAATTTCCTTTCTGTTTGTTTTGTGGATTACTCTACAATAAAATGCAATGGGAGCGTGGCGTTAACAATTGCATTTCTGAAAGCAGAAGACAGACAGCCCTGTCTAGCAGATACATTCCAGTAGGTTGGTCTGTGAGGTTTCCCTGATGCACCTCGGTCCTGTCCTCTTCTTTTCCTTCCCTCCTCCTGCTCCCCCGACATCATTCCTGTCTTTGGCCTCTCTTGAGAAGGGACTGTGCCAAATTGTTTGTGGTTTATTGCAATGAGGCCAAATCTTCACTTGAAAAGCTAGGATGAGACCCAGTAAACTCATGTTGCCTGTGACCTCAACACTGGTTCCTTTTAGGGTTGGCACCACAGCTGTATTGGAGGGGCTGTAGCTCAGAACTAAGAGGCAAGGGTGGCAGATGGGGTTATGGGTGGTCCTGGAGTTCTGTGCTGCACTTCATGTCTTTTGAGTTGCTATGTAGCTTTGTGTGGCTGGGTCTCTTCCCTCCCGCCCCCTCCGCCCCACACCCCACCCGAGCCCCAACCCTTGCAAAAAGAGTTCTTCCTCTTCAGGCTGTGGTTACTGTCTACTGGGTATTGTTTGCGATGTTGTCCCTAACCAGCTCCGAGAAGCTGAGATTCTGTGCGTGCCAAGTTCCTGCTTGGAGGGAGCTTTTATGGTCAAGTTATAAACCCCTGAAAATATGGGTTAGTAATGGAAATGCTGACGCCACCCAAGCTCTGATGACATGCACTGCATTGCTGGAAGGCAGCGGAGAGGTTGCTTGCAGAGCAATATGACTTCAGGGGAGGTATCAGAATACAGTCTCCAACTGGTAATGTGGTCAGAACCCACCGATGAGTTGGACATGCTCTGCCCTTCATGGAGGGAAGAGTGGGTGAGGGAGGAACGGGTGTTCTGTGGGTCCAGGAAGGGGACACTTGTATCAATTTAGATGGACTATATGGGCCCAAAGAGGCAAAGGTGTTAACATGACCAGGTCACTGTCCAACATTAAACAGTGTTTGTTTGCAAGGTTCAGTATACAAGACCTCATCCTGCTTAATACTGTGGCAAACACATAATTGAAAATCTTTTTGAAGATACACGAAAGAAGGAGAAACAGTTAAAGCCTTTGAAATTTGGACTATTAAGGTTTTGTTTGAGCAATGTCCCTTGTTCCCTTTCCTGTTAGCTGGGGAAAGCCTGTGGAAGGAATTGTCTTGCCAGTCTCTTAGATGGTAAAAACTGCCCTTTTGGGGAAAGGAGAAAGGGAGTTGAGCTGGGCTGGAGCTGTTGGTCTGATCCCGTTTCCTAAAAGACACAACAAGACAAACACGCACGAGGGGGAGAGAAGAACAGCAAGGAGAGAAAATGCAGCTTCCGTCTCTGGTGTTGACTTTCGCTTGCAATCACACAGCACGCAGTTGTCTTAGCCACACTGAGGCCTGGCAAACTGGGACCAACATTGGGCTGTTTAGGGCATTGCTTTTAGCTGCCTCTTTGGTCACAGGCTGATAGCAGTATTGTGATATCCAGTCGTGGCTGACTAAGCCCGATTCTTATTAGACAGAAGGCAAAAGGAGAGGGATAGGAAAAAGAAGAAATAAGATTGGGGAGGAAGGGATCCACAAGAGGACAGGGGCAGGAAGAACCAAATCTCACATCTTGGATGGCGTTTGGGATTTAGCCAGAGCCAGTGAAGATGGCAATGTCATCTGGGTCCCTCTCTTGGTCTGGTGTGGTCAGAACATCTTTCAGGATGATGAAAATCCAGCAACGGTGGATCCCAGGGCAGCAGGAGATGGTGGGAGTGGCAGCCATGAACGATGGTGAAGCTCACTCCTTCCTGTTCTCCTGTCTTTGTCAGCTGGCATCTGTGTCTTCTAATGTTTCTTCCTAAAAGCTTTTCTGCTAAGGCCCCCACTGATGGGTGGAACATCCCATTCCCTCGTTATCTTGCCCACTAATTAGGCCTAGTTTCCAGTGCACCAATTTTGGATGCCATGACACCTTGATTTCCAGTCCCGCACTTTTTTCCTGTTTACCAGGCATGATCTTAACACAGTCTTTGAGTTATATCAGTGGGTCTCTCAGTTTGGATTCATTCAGTCTTTGTCTCCCTGTTCTACCTTTTCCCATTAACATTTGTTTTAGAGGCTTATGAACTTTCACTCACTCCTTACAGTTGAGCTCGCAATCAGAATGAATTTGTGGGCTCAGCTATTACAACATAGTCATTGATTGTACAGCCAGAAGGGATCACTGTGGTCACCTGGTCTGCTCTCCTGTATAACACAGGCCAGAAAACTTCCCAGAGTTAATTCCTGTTTGAACTAGAGTCTAGATTTTCTAACTGGAGGGCGTGCCCCTTGCTTATCAGGAGGGTGCGGGTAAAATAGAACAATCCCACGTCCTTCCTACTTTCCAGGAAGAAGCAGTTGGTTGAGACAGCGCCTCTCTGGAGGCAGGTGCAGCGGCAGCAGCTGGCACACAAGGGAAGCGATTACTGGTGTGGGAGTGGGGTGTGAGTTGGGGGGCAGGATTTGGATTTGGAGAGCGAGCCTGCTTCTGCAGTGCCTTTTGCTGCCCCCGCACTGCATCACACCCTACATGTGCTCTGAATGCTGGGCTGGTGGCAGTGGTGCAGGGACCAGAGTCCAAGTGACCGTGGCAGCAGCAGCATGGAGAAAGCAGCTGATGCCAGTGAGTGGAGTCAGTAGGGATCGCAGCCCAGCTGTGGGGGGAGAGAGGCTTGCTGGGGCTGCAGGCTGGAGGAGTGGGGAGGGGGAGAGTAAAGCAAGTGGCTTGGGAAGGGAGGATAAATTGGGGGGCACACACTGGGACACGAATCTCTGAAGGGGAGTGCAGCAAAAAAAGTTTGGGAACCTGCACCTGATTTCCGGTCTGAATTTGTCTAGCGTTAGCTTCCAGCCATTGGATCACGTTATACCTTGTCTGCTAGCTTGAAGAACCCTCAGTCAAATTCTTAGAGACTGTGATCAAGTCACTCCTTAACCAAGGACCTCCAGGAGTCCACATGTATTGGCATATATCCATGGTACCCAATGGGATTGCACTCTGGACTCAAAGCCGAGTTGAGGTGAAGTTGGGCATGTTCTGTGCTATCATTTTCTGGGCTCCCCCACACCCTTTTACAGTAGCAGCTAAGCATAAAGTGTTATTACACTAGGAGCTGAGAGTTCAGACAGCATCTTCCATGGTCCTGTGTCCAGCCAAGAGGGGGCAAACTGAAGCAATGGAGATCTAAAAGCCAAGCGCCTCCCAGCCAGCCCAATGACTGGGAATCCTGAATCCAGAGGACACTGAGTTCTGCTGGGAGTGAGCTCTTTCCCGGGCTGCCCGTCGTGCTCCTTAGGGAGGACCTTACCGTAGTTCTCTGTTTGTTTGCAGGTGGCTGGAGATGTTGATCGTCTACCCGAGGACAAACAAGCAGAATCAGAAGAAGAAGAGGAAGGTAGAGCCCCCAACCCCGCAGGTAACACCAGGCAGTGACCCCCTGTCATTCACTGTGACCCAGAGTTCTCTCCAGGGGCTGGATCCCTTGGGACTAGAGCAGCGGTCGGCAACGTTCGGCACGCGGCTCGCTAGGGTAAGCACCCTGACGGGCCGGACCAGTTTTATTTACTTGCTGACGCGGCAGGTTCGGCCAATCGTGGCCCCCACTGGCCACGGTTCGCCGACCCGGGCCAATGGGGGCGGCGAGAAGTGGCGCGGGCGAGCGATGTGCTGGAGCCAGGAATGGTCTCCTCACATTGGCTCTCTCCCAGGGCCGTTGCTGGTCTCCAAGGAAGGGTGGGAACATCTGCCTTGCTAGCCCAGTTGAGATGAGAAATGGGCTTCTGGCCCTTTAGAACACTGTTCCTGGGTGCGCAGAGCGGTCAAGTGGCACCAGGGCAGATACCAGGGCGTAAATTAATTTCTGGATGTCACTTTCCGAGCTCACTGCTCCTCCCCCCAGCTTCAAAGATGGAAGTGCTGTGTTAGTGCTCATTAGCCTGCCTCTAAAACGCCCCATAGCAGCCAGTGCTGCAGCAGCTGCGTTAAACCCTTGCCCCCCCCCCCCCCAAATCTGGTTTCTCAGATCTGGCTGAGTTATTTTCCCAGAAGGCAAGATGGATGCGTCTTCCCCGCTTTTCCCTTTTCCTCCCAGGCCTGGTTCCTTTTGTGTGTGCTGGCTGAACCGCAAGGGGATGTGCGGGGTTGTATGTCTGGGAAGGGTCTGCAGCCAGGAGTAGGGCTGCAAGTGCTTGGGTTTAGGTAGGTGCATAAGGAAGAGGGTGTGGCGTGGTGGGAAGCTCGCCACTTCTCCAGCTACCTTTGCTAACACACAGGCCGGCTCCACAGCCAATTGCAAAGCTTTGAACAGTATCCTTTGGGCTCAGGGGCACGTGTGCAGAGGGGGAGGGAGGATGGGAAGAGGAGGAAGCGATCCTGGCCGCTCATAGCCCTGGTAGGGTCCGGGAAGAAATTCCACAGGGCTCCAGTTTCCCTGCATGAGATGACCCCGGAGATAACTAGAATGAAAGGAAAATAATGAAGCCCAGGGCTGAGCTGGGAGTTTCGGGGGCTGGAGCTGTGCTCTCCAGGGACCCAGCGACAGCTCTGTGCTCGCTTTGACTATAAATGGTAAAAGCCGGGGCTGCCCATGACCCACGCGTTCCTGCCCGTGTCTCCCACATGGACGGAGTGGGGGAGAAACCCACAGGTTCGGAATCCCACCCCTAGGCTGGAATAATCTCTCCTCTCAAGGGCTGCAAACAGCCTTGACCCATGTGAGTGTGTCCTGGAGCTGCTGGCCAGCAGGGCGGAGGTGGTTGGACTGGAGGAATTCACCCAGCCGGCCTGGACACTCACAGATGGTTACCTGGTTACTTGGGAGCTGGGCAGGGTGTCAGTTGGAAAATAAGCCCAGCCCTTCCCCCTCTTTCCTCCTCCCCCCTCCCTCCCCCGGGGTGAGCCATTTGTTTTCTCCTGCGATTCCCATATAAGGGTCAGGTCTGGGCACCTGAGGAGAGCTGGGTGTGGCTCCACATGGAACACCTGTGGATTGTCCCCAGCAGCCCAGGAGTGAGAGGGAGCAGAGCTGTGGCTTCCTCAGCTCCCACCCGAGGTCCTCTGAGGGATACGGGGTGGGAGGAAGAAGGGAATCAACTCTTTACATAGATTATCTGTGGCCAGTTCTCCCCCTCTGCCTCCCTTCCGGAAGTCGCTCCTGCGCCTGATGCTGGGTCGTCTGGGCCACCCCCCTGGAGCGTGGGGAGGGCTTAGAACTGGCCACAGGAAAACTGTGCGGAAATGTTGGCTCCTGAGTGCCATGGATGTGGTGATGTTGTGCCGAAACCCGTTCTGTCCTGGGGTCTCTCTCCTCATCAGTGAGAATCAGCAGAGATGCTGACCCCTAACCCCCCCAGCCGTGAAGCCAACCCCAGGCCCCTTTGTGGGGACTCGAACTGGAAGCATGACGCCTCAGTGTGTCGCTTTCAGGGCATTCTGGGAAATTACGTCTGGCTGTGCGGGGGCTGCGGCCCAGAAGCTCCCTGCACGTGGGAGCAGGGGGGAAGGAAGGGAATGGTGCTGACTGAGGAAACATTACCCAGCATAAACCCAGCTCCCAGAGCTGCCTGCTTTTGAGGGGGAAAAATGCAGCCAGAATAACATCATTTTGGGTTACGTTTCATCACCATGGCAACCGCTTGGAAACTGTACAGCATCTGCGCTCCTGAGCACCAAATAAGGCAAGTGGCTCTGGAGAGGATGCACCCTGCCCTCGCGGAGGCGGTGAAGAAGCCCCAGCTCCCTGGAGGACTGAGCCAGGCTGCCCAGGTGTCCCCAAGGATGGGGTGTGTGGGGGCCCAGTGGGGTGCAACCCCTGTGTCTCGCTGCCTTAGGCACAAGCTCAGGGGCTTAGTGTGGGAATAGAGAACGCCACCATCACCCACAGTAAAATGCCAGAGCACAGACCCCCCTGCCCGGATGCCAGCACTGGGTGTGTAGCCCAGGCCAGCTCCCCCGAAGGAGCCAGGTTCGTACTTCAGCTGCCGCTGTACAGAGAGCTCACGGTGGATGAGCTCATGTTTTCTATTTATTTCTCTGCTTCAGCTCCCTGGCCCTTGGCTGCTCTCTGAGGTCTTCCCCCAGGCCTCCATGGAATCCCAATTGCTGTCACAGTTGTCCTCTATTAGCTGGTCTCTTCCTCTCCTCTTACGTTTCATGGAGGAAGGCTGTGTCATGCCTCTTCAGCACTCCACTTATCCCTTTGCAGGAGCTCTCAGTGCCCTGAGAATGATCCTCTTGTTTCTCTTCTAACTCTGCTCCATCAGAGCTGGTGGTTAATGCTTCCCTCTGCTTCTCCCCCACCCCCCTCGCTGCTCTCCACAACAGCCTTTCTCTCTTGAAGGCATTGAGGTATTGAGCTTGTGTATTTCTGTCCACTCTTATGCCATATCCTAGTGTGTGAAGGTCACTGCCCAGAAAACACGGCCGCATGCCACTCAGGGGGACGGGTTAGGAGGGTGGCACAGAGGTTAATACCCATAATTCAACAGCATCGCTCATACTCCATTCAGGCCAGGCCCCAGCAGTAAGATCTCTTGGGGCACTTTGCTCTTAGAGCCCCTAAATAAGGGCTCCATCCTGCGTGGTGCTGAGTACCTCCCCATCACAAAGAATGGGAGTCCAGGGCACTGTCCCGATTGGCCCTTGCAGGGTTTAAGAGAAATAAATAGACATAGCGAGACCAATTAATAAACCTCTCCCGCCCTTCATCTTGCAAATCTCTCCACATTCCTTAAGCAGCCCTGGTGCTGCCCCCGCCCTTGTCTCTGCTTGAGTTGAGCACAGGGGCGGTCTTGGGTTTCCACTCCATGGCGTGTCTTAACTGGAAGGTAGCATTATAACAAAGGATCAGCACCCATGGGGCTGAGACTAGCAACTGATCAAACAAGAACCTTCTCCTTCCTCACCCCATACCTTCCCCCAAACCTTGAACCAAACCTTTAGGAAGGAGCATGGAATCTATTTTTATGGTGTAACTTCCACTTTCCAGAGAGCCCTTTGCCTTGCTGGGTCCTAGACCGAAGCAGCTGCCACCCCAGACCTTAGACTTCCAGCTCCTGCTCTTTGAGGCTGGAGGCTCAGCTGGGTTGGACAGCTCAGAGGAGCATCTGAATTCCTGAGCGCTTCTTTGCAGTCAGCATCTGCGTCGGCACTATCCTAGAGTTGAGTGCATTTGGCCTAGGCCTGCATCTGTCCCAAACCTTTGAGGCATGTCTGTAAGAATTCAATTACTGTTCGAGACTGTCCCATACCTCTGTCTGCTCCTTAAATGTACTGTCTGGCTAACAGAGGGACAGTGCTCAGCTCGAAGGCCAGATGTGGCCTGTTGAGTACTAGCCCTGTACTCAACAGGGCTAATACTCAATGTAGGGAATGTAGGAAAGTGGATCAGATAAGTGCCCTCTAGTCCAGTGTGTCTAACAGTGGCCAGCTTCAGAGGGAAGGTGTAAAAACCCCGCATAGCAGCACGAGAACAATGTTGCTTAACTTCAGGCTCCTACCATGGGCGAACTCAGACCACGTGTGGTTTCTCTGAACCTTTCCCTGAGGGGATGAGCACAGGGCCTGTACTGGGTTGGGGCTCCTCTTAACATTTTTATTCTAAAAAATGTATGGAAATGGGCTCAGGCCGGCTGCCTGCATGGTCTCTTTGAACTGGAACATTTGTGGTCCCTGTGTCGTGGATCCACAGGACTGGTGCTATGACCCCAGCTTTGGAACAGTCTCTGGGAGGACCCCTTCAGTGAGCCAGACCCCCTAGGGGTCTCAAGCTTCCTCCAGGGCAAGCCACATGGCTTCACCGTCTCCGAAGGCCAGGCCTCTGGTCCTTCAGCCCTCCTGCTTCACACCGTGAGCTCTGTTCAGCAATTCCAACTGAGGCAGACCCCTGAGGGAGACTTGTACTATCTTAGGAGCAATGCACCTCCGCTGTCAGCATCTGCAGCAGCACTCAGCTGGCGTTGTCAGACAGTTTATTAGTCACCTGGAACACAGTATAGGTGGAACACAGTATAGGAAGACCTTGGTTAGCACAGAGAAAAGAAGGTTACAGCATAGTCCATCCTGGTCAGCAGACAGCCCAAAGCCTCGTCCCTCTGACCTCCCTTTGCCTCAGTCCAGATGTGTCCCCAGCCGACTGCTTCCTGCAGCCAACTTAACTTCTACCTCATACCCCTCCCCTCTGTTGTTCCCTAGCTGGGGAGATGTGGGAGAGGGGCTGTGGAGAGGCAGGGAAGTCCATATCTCTTGTGAGTTGTTGGTTGTTAGGTGTCCATGTCCAGGCAATGGGATTTGCCATTGTCTTTTCAAGAGCTCCATTAATTTGGGGCCCAAGCCCCAGACAGCTAGGTATCATTCACACCTGTGCTTTAGGCTGGCCAGAGAGCAAACAGACCTCCCCTCCCCCCAAATTAGGTAACTCTGCAGCACATAGGGGAAACCGAGGCACACGTAGGCTTCATACAAATATTACAAAAGATTCCCACTTAGTCACATCCTGTATAGTGTTCTACTCTACAAAAGAGCAAACCAGTTGCTGTGCAGCAGATGCTTAAAGCTGGGTCACTGGGTGATGCAGGCGAAACCTCAAAGCCAGGAAGCTGAATGAGGAAACTGGGAGCTTTCCATCATAATCAAGAGCTGGAATGGAAGGCAGGAAACTCCATGTGTATCTGTTGCTGCAGAGATTTCGTTTGCCAGAACAGCTCCGGCAGGATAGCATTAAGCACCAGCCAGAGCGGGACTTTTTATCTTTACCTTCACGCATTCCTCACTAACTCTACCCGCTTCCCCATCTGCTTTCCTCCTTGTGTCAAATGGAAAGCAGCCACAACTTCCCATTATCTTTCTCCTTCTCCCCAAAGCAGCCTGGAAATGATCTGATCCCAACCTCACGCTCTGGCCACGCAGCACCGGAGCGGTTAGAGTGGTTCAGGCCACCGCGCCAGAAGCCTGTCACCACAAACTCGGTGCGGCTTGTCAAAGGGGGTGGAGAGACCGTTACCAGAAAAGAAATCCCTTTGAAAGGGCTTCTATTGAACTTGGCTGCCTGTCAGGCCTCTCTCCTTCTGCAGGAAAAGAGCCTTTTGAAAATAAAAAATACCCCTAATCCAGCAGCAAATATTGTCTGCAGCAGCACTGGCCGCTCTGGTCACTTTCGTGATCTGTTTTCCTTTTGCCTGCAAACACTTCTAGGTGGCTGGAAAACGTCATTGATTTTTAAGCCGGAAGGGACCACTTCCATGGAAAACTGTCTTCTGTTTTCAGCTCTTGTTCTCATGGCTTCATCTCATTGTAAAAATGTGAAAATTGTTATTATCTCCACTCTTCCCCAGACAGAAACCATATCAAGGCAGGGGTCAGTGGATGGCGCTGTTAAATGTAGTGTTTTTTCTTTGCATATGAGCATCTTTTTAATCTCAGAAGGAAATGCAGGCAGGTGGCTAGTTTTCTGATGTTTTTCCGAGGGGGGGCGTGACAAGCAGCAAGGGACCTTGCTCTCTGCCTTAATCTCTCTAACTGGAGTCAGTTCTTGGTGCAGAATTGCTTTCTGGAAACGAGGATATCGGTATTTGGGCGGAGATCCCTGAAAGAAGGGATTGGACTCCGTGCAATTTGTCGCCACCACTGTTCCAGGACTTCTGTTTGTGTGCTGCACTGATTTCAGCTCCCACTGAAAGCTGGTCTCCAAGGCCCAGGCTTCTGCTACAACTCGGTAAAGGGGTGACAATATAATACAAAATTTGAACAGCTAAAGAAACGGAAAGAAGCAGTCTTGCCTACTTGCCTAGGCAGTGCTGCTTTGCTCAACTGTGTCCTTCTCAATCTTTCTCTCTGTCTGGATATATGTGCGTACGTATTCATTAATACATATAGATGGAGTAAAGTTTCAAAGGAGATTAGTAACTTTGAGTGCCCAGTTGGAGACATCTTAAAGGACCTTCAGAAGATGGGTTGAGTTTTCACTCTCTGAAAATAACCCATTAAAATATCTCAGGTGTCTAAAAATTGAGGCAATTCCTAATCGTCCTTGAAAATGTAGGCATATGCGTGTATTGGTGTATTTATAATATATTCATGTGAGAGCAGGAGACCAGATTCTTTTCTATATATAAAATCACCAGAGCATCTAAGGGCCTGAGCCTACAAACACTTATTTCTTCTTCATAACACACACAGTCCTGGTGACTGCAGTGGGATAACTCTCAGCAGCAAGCACTGTGCTTGGGTAGCCAGTAAGTTTATAGGTTTACAGGCCCGTTGTGCCTAATACAGTAGTTAAGATTCACCTTGATTTGCCCATCGTGTGTCAAGTGGTTGAGAGACATTGGGAAGGGCTGTCACAATTTCCTTAAATATTATTTCTGGCTGTGGTTAATTTATCACTGGTTTGTTCTGACAAGTACCCAATGGCTTTAAGAAAAATTCTAAAAAATTCCCTAATTAATAGAACTGAACTTTACGCCAGTTGTGAAAGTCCCCATCCTGTCTCATGCATTAACCTGCTAAACTGTCCTTCCTCCATCACAAACTAAGTCAGTGGATTGGGCTTCCTGTTGCAAGGATACTGAGTAAAATGGCAGCTGTCGCTGATTTATGTTAGGGCCAGTCGTACTTAGAGATGCCTTTAAAATAACTAGTATTTCCTTAATTGCATTTTAAATTGTGTTAAATAGCTCTTCTGTTTTTAAAGTAAATCTCCATTTAGGCATCGCAGGTGTTAAGGCATTGCATTTTTTCTTTATTTGTGGCTTGTTGCAAACCAGACCAGACAAACGATGACTGCAGCTGTTGGAGAGTAGGGAATGAATTTCTAGTTTTAATTCTTTTTTGAAGCCATTGCACAAAAAATGTTTTCTGATGTGAGCAAATTCAGTTTATTGGCTGGCAGAGGAGAGAGGCCTAGGGGGGTCATGGGACGTATGTTAAGGGCAGCCGGGTTTAAGAGCAAGACTGTCAATGGCAGGAGACTGAGGGAAATAAGTGTATGTACGTGTACACAGAGGGAAGGGGATTTGGTTGTGTGTACACACACACAGGGAAAGAGATTTGGTTTATTTGCTTCATGGAGCATCACCTGTCAGGTGTGCTCTGTAGAGGTTGCACTGTTGGTGCCACACCTGGGGTGTATAAGGCAGTGAGAAGACTCCCATTGCATGAGCATGAAATCTAGCAGCTGAACTGATTTACTGTCTGTTTCTTGGCTGGAGGTAGAAGGCTAGGGTAGAGATCGTGGGGGATATCAGATTGATAGATCTAGGTGGGCAGAAAGCCTTGAAGTCAAAAACAAAATGGAAGATCTCTTGGCTCTATGTAGGATTGCTGTGACGGGGGCTTGTCAATCCAGCAGTCAAAGCCACACACCTGCTATGCTGCAGTGACAGCATGCAGGTGAGGAGAAGGGCTCAGATGTGCCCCGCTGCTGACAGTCGGAAGCCCTTCCGGTTACTGACTTAGCCCATATGCCACCTGCCGGGGGTTCTGTGGCTTGTTGGTAGAAATGGACAGCACCTTGCAAAAGTGAAGGTGAGGAGCTGCTGTTTAAAAATGGGTGTAAACCAGAGGAAAAAGGCATGTGACATTTCCGCCTGTAGCCCCGTCTCTGGGCTCCCAGGCAGTAATGCTGTGAAGCTGCTAATCTCTCTCTCTCAGCAGGAAGTGCAGCTTGGGGCTGGTACCTGGGCAGGAAATAGCTGGAAAACCAGGCTAGAGGGGGGGACTTGCATGATCTGAAAAATAACCCCTGTTCTAACTGTAAAATATACTCGTGGGGGGGGGGGGAGGGGTGCAACTCAGGTGTTCCTCTAACCCCTCCCCTCCCTTAAAGTATAATCTGCTTTCTAGTCACATAAAGCCCTTCTTTGTCTAAACCAGCGGAGCCCTTTAGGAGGAGCCCTGGGAGGTAGGCTGTGCTCATTGTTTCTAGCCAGGAGAATTTGTCAGGTAATTGTTGTCTTCTTGCAAATGGAACCTTGTTGAAATGTGACTCGATGGGCTCTAGAAGTCCTGTCTCTAAGAAGGTCTTCTGGGCAAGAGTTCAACACACACGGCGCCTTGGCTCAAGGACATCCTCCACATCCCCTGTTGATGGACCGGGCGAGAGCAGCTTCGCCAATGGGTGGGCACGTTTGTCAGCCGAGAGCTCTCACTCATGGCCGTGCTTCCGAAGATCCAGGGCCTGGCTGGGCTTCAAAGCCTCCCCTCTTGGCGAGGTTCGCTGCTCTCTCGGGTGCTGACAGTTTGTGAAACGTTGCTTTGAGGAGAAAGCCACGCTCCAGGCCGAAGAATGCAGAGCCCGGTGCGGCCTTCCACTTGAAGTGGTGTCCAGGGCCAGCTGTTCCTTGCCATCCTGATGGAAATGATTCGCAGCTGAAGTTGATCTTTCCAGGCCTCAGAAGATATGAGAGAGAGGGGAGGGGGTGGAGGTGTACCTTTCGTGGATGTGAGGATGCTTCAGAGTAAACGTTTGTGGAGGGGTCAAAGCAGGTAGCCCATATGTTAAATGTCACAGAATACAATACAAATCCATCAAGGGTTTTTAGAATGCATGTTCAAAGCCCTGGTTGGCCAAAATATCCCATCTCCCACCGTCTGCCCCAGAGGTGGTTGCATTGCTGGATTTCTGTGTGTGTAGTTGTGATCCTTGGGGAAGAAAGTGTTATAATAATAATCTCGTAAGATCCTCCACCAACGAGACATCTTAGACATATACTGCCGTGTAAGTGTTTATAACTCCTGTTGGTCTGTACTGAGGTGGTTCTGTGGCAAGTGATAGTACCGGCCTTTCACAAGCATTCTTGTCCTTGATTGGGTCAAAATTAAGTGAGTTTGTTAGGTCTCAGTAGCCCCTCAAGGAAGCTGATCCCCATAGATTAGAATCTATTTCAGCGGGATCTTTCTCTATCTCAAATGTGTGTACTGTGCTCATTGGTCTGGTGACAGCATGCTTCAGACGCACCAGACCTACAGCACGCCTACTTGGGAAAGGGCCAGCAGCAGGCATCACAGTCAGGGCTGGCGTTTATTGGCTGAGCTGTAAGGCTTGGTTAATCCATGGTTTCATGAGCGGGAACTTTACACAAGTGAATAGTTAAAAGCGCTGGTATTGTGCTGCGTCCTGTCTGCCGAACTGGGAGGGGCAGTTCCTACTGGAAAACAAAGCACAGCAAAGAGGCCCCTACCATGTATATCTGCTTCTTCTCAGGGTCAGTAGGTTTCCTTCATTTGTGAGCTTACCTTTGCTCTGGTTTCTTTCTCCAGCTGGACAGAGAGGGAGATGTGGGCCATTTTTGGATCCCTCCCTCAGGAGAGCATATTAAAGAAGTTTCCTTTTTCTTTGTAAGAGCGGTGCTTAACCGCCTTGCTTAAGGAAGTCTTGAATTAGCCTGTCCCACTTGGGAGAAACACTTAGACCTGCCAGCATTTGAAATGTATAAATCAGATCATTCAGGGAAGGGAAATACACACACCCCTTTGTAAGGGCGTCAAAATGCCATG
Organism: Trachemys scripta elegans; assembly: GCF_013100865.1. Classification (NCBI taxonomy): domain Eukaryota; kingdom Metazoa; phylum Chordata; order Testudines; family Emydidae; genus Trachemys; species Trachemys scripta. Next base: position 7,718,614 of record NC_048307.1, on the reverse strand, counting down.
TGGCCTAAGAGCTTGGGGTAAAGTGGTCCATGTGTCTCCAGATAAGGACCTACCTGCTATGGTAAGTCGGGATGACTGGCGCTAGGACTTAGAGAATGTGCAGTGATACCCAGTGTCTTTTTCCTGTTCTCTTTAGGAACCTGGCCCCGCTAAGATGGCTGTGACCAGTAGCAACATTCCTAATGCAGAGAAGGTCCCCACTACCAAGTCCACCCTCTGGCAAGAAGAAATGAGGGGCAAAGATCAACCAGATGGGAACAGTAGCATCAGCCCAGCCCAGAGCCCCATGCAGAGCCAGGCCATGCCTGCCAGCTCCTTGAAGGAACCGGTGTTGGAAAGTAAAGAAGGTAAGGACCAGAGGGGCGCTGGCACTGGTTCCTGTTCTCCTCTACCCTGGCAGCATTCGATACTTGATTGGCGGGGAGTTTTCTTTTTCACTCTGAGGTTGTGCTGTGTAGTGACTGGAGCAGGGCCTGGAAGATGAGACTCTTACGGCTTGATGCTCAGATACTGCTGAGCACCTGCAACTTCAGGAAGTCCATGGGAGCAGTGAGCAATGTCACTTCCTGGCTCTGCCACTGCCCCAATAGATTATGTTGGTCAAATCCCCCCGAACAGTTCTGTGCCTCAACTTACCCCTCTGAAAGGTGGATCTAATACCTTACCTACCTCACAGGGATGTTGTGAAGCCTACTGTGTGTAAAGTGCTTTGATATCCTCTGATGGAAGGTGCTTTCAAAGTGCAAAATACTGCTATTAATGGCCGATTAACCCCAAGTTGTTACTAGGGTTGGAAGGTTTTCCTGCAGCAGTTTGGTTTGATTACGTAGCTGTCTTGACTGGGGTGGTGTGACTCTCTTAATTGGACCTAGTCAAAAAGTTTGGTCTAAACTTGCTTTTATTTAAAAACATGAATAGAAATGGTTTCTTGTCTGTGTATTATTATTATTATTATTTATTATTTTAAACAAATGTAACGGTTCCCCTACTGGTTTGGAAACCCAACTACCTGTTAGTACCCAAGATCCCACAACTGCCATAGAGAAACAGAAGGAAACTGCCCTGTTGATGAAGGTGATATTATTTACATTGAGGCGGTGCCTGGGTAGGCACAGTCATGGACTAGGGCTGATTTCATTGTCCTGAACTGAGTGAAGTGCAAATTAAGAAGAAACTGACATTAGTTTTCTTTTCACCACTGGATTCCCCTCCTATCCTGTTCTCCCTCCTCCCCCCCCCTCCCACTTTCAATACTTTAATCTGGTGAGAATGGCTCAGCCCAGTGTCAGTCTTCAAAGATCTGAACACTTACACTTGCGGCATTCCATAGGATGGTACCCGGGGGGGAGGGAGGAGAGGGGAATAACTGTGAATAATGGGATGAAATTATGAAAGGGGAAAATCTGGATAAAGTACTGGAAGGCAGAGGCAAGGAGCAGAACGGGATGACTTCACAGGTCTTTTCCACCTCTAAAGGGTGCGATTCCAAGGCAAGGAAATTTCCTTTGGAATAAATGAGCTTTTGAATATTGATCGTCCCCCTTTATACTAACCACTGAGTGATTCCCAAACTTTTCACAAAGGCAGCCCACCAACTGCATTTTGTCTGAATTTTTGCAACCCACCCAGGGTCCTGATGCATGGGGAGCAAGGAGGCAAAATCAGAGGCTAGCTTCCTTTGCTGTCGACTCCGCCTCGCTCCACGAATGGGGCACCGACCACCCACAGCAACCCCCTCAGCCCAGTTCCATGGGACAGGAGCACTCGCTGCAGGATGAGTGTGGGGTGGGCTCGCTATCCAACCCCCCCCCCCAATGGTCTCCCCTCTGGACTGGGCCCGTGACCTATCCCAGCTTTCCGGTTGGTTCCTTTGGGAAATAGTGCCCTAATGGATACAGAGAGGCACCTGCCTACAGTTGGTCCTGTTTTATTGCCAAGCACGGAGGCACTGCTTCCTCCTCCCAACCCTATATCAGGGCAGCTGTTTACATTTTGTCTCCTCTGATTAGTCCCTGGAAGCCTCCGGAATCTGCTGTATTGTTCTAAATGAAACAATAGAGGCCCGGGCTTTCTTCCTGCTTTGTGTTCCCCTTGGATAAATCGGGGGCGGCGGGGAAAGCTGAGTTTGTTGTATGTTCTGAGCGGCTAGCTAAAACGATTGCTTTCCTCCTTGCTCTCTTGGGATTAGCTAATGGAAGAAGACTGCTCCCTTTGCGTCTCTCTGATTTAGCTGGTGTCAGCAAAGCCCTGGTTTTGATGAATCAATAGGCTTTTGCCCTTGACACCTTGGGATGTGGCCATGGGCAGGAGTGTGTGTGTGTGTGTTGTACCTCCACAGATGCTGCTTTTCGGTCACTTGTTTTTTGGCTGGAGAAAACAAAATAACTTACCATCCAGCTTATGATCTTCAGAATGGATGGGAAAGTTGCTGCTGGATGTAGACCTCTCTGCTGCCTCCCCTTCTTCCCTGCATGCGTGCGTGTATACATTCACACTTACCTACCTACCAACCAATCAACCAGCAGGTCAAGTCTGCCTGGAACAGAACGATTTTCTCCACATTCCAAACTTACATATGGAGAATCTTCTAGAGGCCAACAATTCAGGAAGTGCAGTGGTGATTAGATGCAGGTTATTTTGGCCCTTGAAAACAAATGCTCGTGCACAATTTTGTGGTGGTGTGAATGCAAAACGGGAATTGTTCCTTGTGCCCTCGGTAGCAAGAGCAGTGTGAAGGGATTCCCCTTTCCTTAATGCCTTTGTCTGTGTTGGCATGGAGGCTGATGGTCACTAACTCCCTCTGGCAAAAGAATGCATACAGCTGTTTTTCATCTTGCAGTGAGGCCTCAATGCTCTCCTAGCTCCCCGTTTTTTCTGTGGAGGAAGAAATAGAGCTGCTGATGGAGCCATGCTTCCTCCAGTTATTAACACACCTTCCACTCTCTTGTTCCCCTCTCCTGACCTTTTTCTTTTTTTTTAATGAAGATATACCTATCTCATAGAACTGGAAGGGACCCCGAAAGGTCATCGAGTCCAGCCCCCTGCCTTCACTAGCAGGACCAAGTACTGATTTTGCCCCAGATCCCTAAGTGGCCCCCTCAAGGATTGAACTCACAACCTTGGGTTTAGCAGGCCAATGCTCAAACCACTGAGCACTCGCTTGCTCTCGCTCGCTCGCTCTTTTTTTTTTTTTTTTTTTTTTAAACTGGAATCAGACACCATCAAAGTTGATTTTACTTGTGATTAGGCAATGCATTGGTGTTTGCTGGCTGAACCTCTGAGCTTCCTTCTAATATATGCAGTTACAACTTGTTGAGAAGAAGCCTCCTCTTTGTGTCTTAACAAAGCACCCGCTCTTCCCTGTTATGTCCCTCCTCCCAGACTCTGTGGAGACAGAGTGGGTCAGATCCTTGCCTGCTTGGACTCAAAGAAATAAGGGGAGACTTTATTGGCCCTTCTGCAGTATGGCTGCTCCTGACCAGATGTGAGAAGCTGGCTGGGCACCTGATAGCATTCTGCTATCTACATTCCCACCTGTTGTGGAAGCCCCTGTTGTCATTGTCCAGTTTTTCCCTCTGTAAATAAGTCTCAAGCACCCATCCCACCCTATGTCTATTGGAGCTTTGCATGTGGCACCTATAGCAGGCTGCTCAGTAATCCAAGTGTGAAATGCTAATGATTGGTGGGTCCTAGTCCACCTCCTAGCAGGTCAGTCTCCACATCACAAGAAACCTGTTCTTATCATCACCCTTTCTGGTAGTTCTGGGCACAAAAGCCAAAGATGCAATGGATCCTGAAACTGAACTTCCGGTTTCCTTCCAGAGGTGGGTCTTCCAGGTCAGGTTTGGGTTTGGGTCCATAGGCACTGTAATGCTGGAAATCGTAGGCAGATGTTTCCCTTTCTGTGGAGGCAAGGCAGTTTGTGTTAAAATCCCCTTTTATACAAATGGAGGGGAGGCGAAATCAAGTTTGGAACCAAGCGTAGTAACCTCCACCCAACTCCTTCCCCTTGTTTTCTGTTCCGTTTCTTAGATGAGAGCTCCATGAATGGCGACCGGATAGACTGTGGGCGGAAGGCGCGTGTTGAGAGCGGTTACTTTTCCTTGGAGAAGACCAAGCAAGACTCCAAGTTGGAAGAGCAGCACTTGCCACCTCCACCGTCCCCTCCCAGCCCCAGCACCCCGAACAACAGGTACAGTTACCCCAAATCACCCTCCCAGGAGCACAGCCACCCCTTTCCTTCCCCAGGTACCAGCTCAAACAACCGAATGGTTTCCAGCTTCTCACTGAACTCCCTGGATTCAAAGAGTACTTACCCCACGTACAAGGACTCCAGCAGCAGAGACGGGGGAAGGGGAGCAGAAAGAACGGACCGCTCCCTTTCCTTCAAAGCCAGTCGGCAGTACGCCACCCTGGCCGATGTTCCCAAGGCCATTAGGATCAGTAACCGGGAGGCCTTCCAGGTGGAGAGGAAACGGCTGGAGCAGAGGACCCGGGCCCGCAGCCCTGGAAGGGAAGAGGTGGCCCGGCTCTTTGGCAACGAGAGACGGTAAGGGATCCGTGGCTGTTCTGTTTCTTAACTCTTTTGACTGTGACCACATGGTGGTGGTTGCTCTGTTAGTAAAGCAGCGGCTGCTGGGACAGACATGTCCCTTCACAGCCCATTGTAGAGGAAATGCTTTATTTGGACGATTATAGTCCGGAGCCCTCCTCTCTTAAACCAGGTATTTAACTGGTGAGCGTCTCTCCTCCTTTGAATCTATTAAATGGACTGGGAGGGAATCCTGATAGAGCCATGCCACTTTTTATGGATCCGGTGGCGTGGGGTCATCCACCCTTAATAGCTCTCTCTTGTCGCCCATCCCCAGCCAAAGGAATTTGAGTGAACTTCCAGCTGCCCAAAGCCAGTGCAGAGAGATCCCTCAAATTTGTACCCAGGCCATCTTCCTGAGTCTCCATTATTTTCCAGACTCCCCATCACTCTAACTTTATATACAGGTCATTCCTGTAGCCACTGGGAAGTGCTCCTGAAGTGGGCATAGCTAGGACATCCACTCCATATTAACCAGCGAAGGATGTGATCCCCACCAGTGCCAGTGTGTGTTAGCCCAGGTCACCCATGATTCTCGGCTGATCCTTCTCTTGGGGTAGTAGGCTGGACCTTCCTCCAGTAAGCTGCCATGTGTTGCTCTGTAGTACCTCCCTTCTCCTTCTCCACCCTAGCTCAAGTGCCTGGTGGCAGCTGGCACCATTAATTAGGGTATTTCTATAAACTGTGTTGGGGCCATGTGTGTTATGCCATGGTCTGATGAGCTAAGAGAGATTTCAAAGTGTCACAGTGTTAATCTTGGAGACGGGAGTTGGCTGCCACCGATGCAGAACTGAGCGGGTGGAAAAACAGCTTAGTGGAGAAGGCTTTGCGTCCAGTGCACACGCTCGTTTTTTCTGGGTTTAAGGAGGCCCAGTGGGGAGGGAGGATAGATTTAACTTGCCCTGAAAAAGCCCCATTTATGTGATGACTGCAGAGTAAGCCATGAGACAAGGGCACTGGGCTAGAGGGCTGTTTGTCGGTCTGATTCGCTTGCACTTGGGTTCCTGCGGGCATGTTCGCTCTAGCATGATGTCACCAAGCACTTGTGGTTTGCTTTTCACATCCCCTGGAGGACTGTTTTCACGCTGGCCCACAATTAATGCAGGCATGAAGCTGCTATTGCACAAGCAACACCGCTTTGCACTCGTGTTTGTTCCACTCATTTAAATTTGCAACTGAACCGTATGTGTGTCTAACCTGTACTCACCCAAGCAGTGTGTAGCTTCACCGCCTGGCTGCAATCTGGGGTGGAGGGCGGGACTCAGAGACTGCAATATCTTGGCTTTCTTCTCCCACCTGAGGATAGAGTCCTTTCTGGGTCTGGCAAAAAGGATGCTGTGCTTGCCTCCTGGAGACCCCATCCTGTTACACTGGGTGGAGAAAGAACAGTAATTCTTGGTTTGTGAATTGTAACATATTGGCTCAAGTGTGTGTGTGATCATGTCACCTGCTAGTGGTTGGCTTATAGCAGTGGCTCTCAACCTTTCCAAACTACTGTATCCCTTTTAGAGTCTGATTTCTCTTGTGTACCCCAAGTTTCACTTCATTTAAAAACTACTTGCTTACAAAATCAGACATAAAACACAACCGGGTCACAGCACACTATTACTGCAAAACGTCTTACTTTCTCATTTTACCATATAATTATAAAATAAATTGATTGGAATATAAATACTATACTTACATTTCAGTTTATAGTTTATAGAGCAATATAAACAAGCCAGTGTCTGTATGAAATTTTAGTTTGTACTGACTTCGCTAGTGCTTTCTGTGTAGCCTGTTGTAAAACTAGGCAAATATCTAGATGATTTGCTGTACCCCCTGGAAGACCTCTGCGTACCCCCAGGGGTACACGTACCCCTGGTTGAGAACCACTGGCTTACAGAATATTAAAAGGTCTACTACTACTGCCAGCTTAATAGTTCAGGTACTAGAGGCTTGTGTGTTCTTTTGGCACTGAAACTCCCGAGTCCTAGCCCCAGTGTGATGCTGTATAGCTGAAAGCAGTGATAAATACGTGCAACTCCTGGATTCAATAGCTTTTCAGAGTGGTTACTTCTGAGCAGCTAGTAGTGCCAGTTGGGGCACTAGTGTGCAAATGCGTGTCCAAACTGGGGCATAGGGAGAGGGCATGGAATATCTGATGAGGGAGACAGGCATACAGATAACAGATACCTGGGAGAAGAAGGATCTCAGAGCTTCTGCTAGATATTGTCCTTTTTTATTTCATCCCTGCTGATTTCTGGTTGGTGGGGTGGGTTCCTCCTCCTCCCAGAGGCCACTGCACCCAGCCCCTTTGTTTCCTGGGCTCCTGAGGCTATTATACAGCAGAAGGCGATTGGATTTTATTGCTGTGTCAACATTGGTGAAAACTCTCCTACGTTATGTCTAGTCGACTTACTGCCGTTATTTGAAGTGACTTTGCTCTGCCGAGGGCGTGGGGGCAGATGAATGTCTCCTGTGCTTTTGCTTTTATTTATTTATTTAAAAAAAACCCATGCTTTAATAAACTCCCATCAGCACAGTGGCCGTGACAAGGGTGGGTGTCTTCTGTTTGATTTCTGAGGCTGCTGGAAAAAGATTTAAAATAAACAAGTCTTTTTTGCATTGTCGCTCACCATAGTTCAGAGGCTGGTGGGCTAATGTCCTGTCAAGCCAGCCTACATTTTGTCATTACACAGATTGTGACAATGGTTCACTCAGAAGGGCTTTCTGTGATCAACCTTCCCCACACACCCCTCCCAATGTCCCTACAATTGTTTCCCTTTCCTCCCTGCCTGCAGTCAGGGCTGGAAGAGGGGTGGGGGGTGGAATTGTCAGCACCAATGGAGAAAGGATTTGTTTGAGCAGTGATGAGGCAGCAGCTTCCCCTCCTCCCCTCTCCCTTTTATTTAAAGAGACATTCTCCAGTGGTGTAGGCCCCAAATCTTGTGTGTTTAAAAAGTTTTACCGAACCTTCTATAAAGAGAAGCATCTTCATGATTTGTGAAGAGGTGGGGTTTTGAGAGGGGGAGGGGAAGGTGATGGCACACTCTGACAGGGCAGTGTGGGATTGATCTCTTTTTGCCTGTGTGTGAAGTAGGCTATAAATAGAGTGAAACTGACAAGTTTCTTGTTTCACAGTTGGGGGGGGGGGGGAGGAAGTACAATAAATATAAACAAACAGCATAAATGGTCATGGATGGGGAGTAGGTGTTTAAAACACTCCAAGCTTTAATGATCTAAGATGATGATAGTGACAGATAATTGTTCCAAAATGTTTAACTTGACAGTTTCCTCCCACAAAGATGGCAGATAAGTGCATGTGAGAATTAAAGGAGAGTGTTTCCCAAACTAGTTGTTAGGGTTAGTGATAATCTCTCCCGCTTTTGGGGGACAGAAAGGGAGCTATTCCCTTCTCAACAGCATAGCCCTTCCTGGCCATGTGTGGGGCTGGGAACAGGGCCTCCTTCAGTCCTCCTTGGCCAGAAAGGTAGTGCTTGGGAAGTGGCCACCCCTGATCTATCCTGTCAGTGTCCACGCAATCTGAGCCTGAGAAGGAGCCAGAATTTACCAATGGACATTGCCAAAGAGCCACAGTAATACGTCAGCACCCCTATCAGTTCCCCCGCTCCCAGTGCCTCCTGCCCACCTGCAGCCCCGCTGATCAGCCCTTCCCTGCACCTCCTGATCAGCTGTTTCGTGGCGTGCAGGAGGCTCTGGCAGGGAGGGGAAGGAGCGAGGGCATGGCAGGCTCAGGGGAGGGGGCGGGAAGGGGTGGAGTGGGAGCAGGGCCTGTGGCAGAGCCAGGGGTTGAGCAGTGAGCACCTCCCAGGCACACTGGAAAGTTGGCGCCTGTAGCTCCAGCCCCGGAGTCGGTGCCAATACAAGGAGCTGCATATTAACTTCTGACGAGCCGCATGTGGCTCTGGAGCCACAGGTTGGCCACCCCTGGGATAGAAGAAGGGGGTTCCAAGAGGGTCATGTGGAGAAGCGGTAGTTGGGAAGAATACAAGTGTAATCCATGGCTTTGAAAGAGAGTGCAGCCAGTTATAAATGAACTTCGTCCCAGCTGGAGATGATCTGGGTGGGGTGGGCAGGAGGGGGTCACATTTTCCCTGAGCCAGGGAGCCTCAGTGTTTCAAATGTTCAGGTGGACTTGGCTGGAGAGAGCTGGTTTAGCACTCGACTCAAGAATTAACATTTCCCGACTCTCCGCTTGGCTTGGCTGCTTTTTAATTTGATTTACTTAGTTTACATTTTATTAACATGTTTTTCTCTGCATTAAATCTGTGCCATTTGAGGTAGAGCACTTGTGAAACTTCACTTCTCAGACTGCAGGTGCCAGTTTTTTTTTAGTGCTTCAGAGCTTTCTGAATGATCCTGTCCAGTAACTTTCTAACAGTTACTCCAGCTCATTTGATGCTGGGAATTTACCTAGAATTATTCAACCCTCATGCAAACCCCAGTGAACTGCATCTCTTTGTCAAGCAGTGAAATCAAATGAATTTGCTAATGTTCTGTCAGTATTCTCAGATTCTCCTCCCCTTCTTCCACCAATCAGTCCACTCTAAGGCTATAGCGACACTAGAGACCTTACAGCAGTACCGATGCAACTGCGCTGCTGTAAGATCTCTCGTGTAGCCACTCTATGCTGACGGCCCCATCAACATAATTAAACCACTTCCAATGAGCGGCGGTAGCTATGTCAGTATGTCACACCCCTCAACAACATAAGTGTTGCCGACATAAGTGGTAGTGTAGATATGGCCTAAATTATTGCGTGAGGATTGGACCTCCAGACAGAAGAGAACTATACACTGATTTCCAGTAGCCTTAGTAAGGGCAGCCTCTCCTCTTAGTAGTCCTGTTTTAAAGACACTCACTCCATTATTTATTTTTAAGAGATCCTATCTGACTAATATAATCATAGTGAATGTTTAGGACTGTGTTCTAAAAGAATCCTATTGATTGTTTAGACCTAAATTTTAACCTCTGACCCATAGGTGCTGGAACTAGTGGTTCTGGGGGGGCTGCCGCACCCCTTGGCTTGAAGTGGTTTCCATCATATACAGGTTTTACAGTTTGGTTCAATGGCTCTCAGCACCCCCACTATCATAGAATCATATAATATCAGGGTTGGCAGGGACCTCAGGAGGTCATCTAGTCCAACTCCCTGCTCAAAGGAGGACCAATCCCCAGACAGATTTTTACCCCAGATCCCTAAATGGCCCCCTCAAGGATTGAACTCACAACGCTGGGTTTAGCAGGCCAATGCTCAAACCACTGCGCTAGCTCTCCCCCCCCCCCCCCCCCCAAGCAAGAGAAAAACTATACAAATTGTTCCAGTACCCCTGCTCTGACCCCTTTACAATTTTCTGTGGGGAGGGTCTGCCATATTCTAAATCTCTTCTTTATACATATCTAAAGTAAACCCACCTTTTCTGAGAAACTTTCAACAACGCTATTTTGGTGTGTCTCACACATAATCAGTGTTTGAGCTCCCCCTGCTGGTGTGCACTGATGCATTTGGTGTTTAATGCTGTTTCTACATCTCTGCACAGTCCAGCTTGCATTGCCAGTGAACAAAGAGAAGAGGAAGTGAATCCAAGGCCCACAAGCTTGTTCCTTTAGCACTGGAGACGTAATAAAATGGAAATTATATGTATACAACAGTCATTTGTCCCTGATACAGGCGACAGCCTGGGTCTGAGTCAAGTGCGTAGTGTGGGTTGTGGCTTTTGTTCTACATTCCTTTAGCTGAGTTCTGGGTGGATTTGGTAGCGCTTCTACTCTGTGTTGTTGGAACTGGAGTTCTTGCAGAGATGCTGTGCCCACAGAGGCCTGAAAGACTAGCTGAGCGATAAGTACAGTTCAAGTGTCCTCCCCGCCCAGGCACAGGAATATGGGCATCTCTCTGGAAACCAGACACAGGAGTGACCGAGCACAAAAAGAGTTTCAAGACAATGGTAGGGAATAAGCCAAGGGTCCAACATATGCTGAAATGTTGTGTTATATGCAAGTGTTGTTGTGTGTTACCTACTTTTCCCAATGAATCCTTCACCCTCAAACATAGATCTCTGCTGGGTCAGATGGTAGATATGTGCTAGCAGGGCAGCCTCACCCAGTCTGCCAGGTGCTGTGAGGTTCCATTCAGCTTGGGAGAGGGAGACTGCGGTCCCCATAAGATTTCATAACCCCTTTCCTCCTCCAATGTCTCCCCTCTCTGACCTGAGTTCTCTGAGCTGCCACGGAACCCTCAGGCCCCGGGGCGACCCCCCCCCCCCCCGACACCCTCCTCCACGGCCACGGAACCCTCAGGCCCCGGGGCGTTCCCCCCCCCCCAACACCCTCCTCAACAGCCACGGAGCCCTCAGGCCCCGGGGCAATCCCCCCG